>NC_060119.1:438839728-439142759 GCF_021461395.2 Schistocerca americana | reverse complement strand
TCCAGTTTCTACCTGATGTGAGGGAACGACTTGGACTTTGAGCCCACAAGAGGTCTGATCCACTTTCTCACTGGCCATGGACCCTACCCGACTTATCTATGTCGATTTGGGAAGAGGGCAACACCAGCGTGCGACTGTCGCGATCCGGAGGGTACACCCGAGCATGTTGTATACGAATGTCCCCTCTTCAATGATATCGCAAACACACTACGAGACAGAGTACCCAACCGAGACACATACTAACTACTCAGACGAGAGGAAACCTTTCAGACTTTAAACACCTTGGCAAACGAGGTATCTCGAAAAGTTCTATTTGACTACTTAGGCGAGATACACTAAATAATGACAATAACCACCGATTGCGTCTAAAAGCCCTATTCCCATGCCGCCTGTGCGTGGACTGGCCGACTACATCTAAGTTGGAATCCGCCACGTGCAGGACTAGGGGGAGTAGGGAACAACCACCGATTGCGACACACACCAAACATGACGTAGGTTAAGTTAGTTCGTAGGACTTAGTTATAGGAAATTAAGATAGGGACTGCAGCGAATTTTAGCATCGAGGCCTGCCCAGTGCCAGGGGCATGCTCTTCGGGGTTAGCTCGAAGAGCAAGGCATATGAAAGTAGGTTTATATCCTCACTGGCACACATGTGACGCTGCAGGATACATACATAATTAAATTAGCTATAGGAAGTAGGTATAAACAGTATATGTAAGTAATAGATGCCCATTGTTATACTAATAAGTAGCTCACATACTAAAACTAACTAAACTAGCTGCAAAATTTATATAAATGTATAACTGCTAGGACCCACTAATGAATTAAGGAAGTGGGTTGATTTGTATAATTATAATGGTTTGATAATAAAGAATTAAAAAAAAAAAAACTCGCACACGAACCAGGAAGAAAGCAGTCTAGCGCAAGCGAGGTGTAAAGCAACGTAAGCGAGAGTAGACTGACTGGATGAGCTTCTTTTTTCCTTTATTGAATTTTGATGCCCCCCGAAGAGGGCGGGCTGGCAGCAGCTCAGTATGCCGCTCTTTAGCCTACAGACTTTGTTAAAAAAGATGAAGAGAATAAATAATAAAAACAGGCGATAAAAACGGAGACTTAAAGAGTAACATGGCGAAAAACTGGACGAGCGAGTGGCCGGCGCTTAAGTACGCTCTCGGGGGCGCCGCTATTGGCCGCTGGGACCACAAGTTCCACTGTGGCGCCCCCACACTAAAAGCGGGCCAGGAGGCGCGCGCCGCCACAGCTTACGGTGAAGCGACCTCTATGGGTCTTCGACGTCCATGACGTCTGGCGCGGATTCAAATTCCGCGGCGCGCGGTACCAGAGTTTCTTTCATAACTAAAAAGACAACACTGTCCGAACAAGCCTCGGGAAGCCCAACGGTATAAAGAAACCGCCGTATCATCCTAAGGCGATAGGTGCCGCTGGATGCGGGTATGGAGGAGCATGTGGTCAACACACCCCTGTCATTTTTCCTTACCGGAGCAGTTACTACCCTTCGAGTAGCTCCTCAGGTGAAATCAATAGTAGAGATCGCAGTAACATTTGTTTACTATGACCGGTTGCAGCTTACATGAAAGCCATCCTCAGATTTTTTTGGACCCCGCAAAGGCAGAAACATCAAAGTTACAAACATTACTGTTACACATGGCGTTAAAAGAAAATAGAGAGATGATGTAGCGTTTACTGCAGTGGTTTTTCACGTGACACCACGATCGTACAGTGTGACGGGTTAAATAGTGGGCAACTTCCTCCCCCACTATGGATTACGTCAGCACCAGCCCACGGCAAACGCTTCAAAACAATTGAAATGTCGTCGCTGCATGAAGTTTACATTCCCTTAGACCAAGTATGAGTACATAGCAAGTTAAAAAACAATATAAAAGATCACGCAAGTAGACATTCATGTTAAAACGAAATTAAAAAAGCTTACAGATAGGGAAAAGAAGCAGTGTGAATGACAAACACGTCGTTCTTATTAACGTTTTGTCGATAAACGAATATGGTAGAGAATGGTAATTATATGCACATATAGACATTACACAAAGACATAATAACAGGTAAAAGTGCATTAAGAGGTACAACCATTAAAACATATACACGTTGTTATATATTTCCTAGACAGTGTCCTCTAGAAAGAATTCAAAACGACGCCATATCTAGGCAACGTAAAGGCCAAGGAAATCATAGAAGTGTGCACTGAAAGGGACATTGTTGTCGTGGTAATGGAACGCGGAAGTGGCAGCTAAGAAACCAAAGAAGTACGCATGGGGATGCCGTCTGCGATGGAGGTATTGATCCAGGTCAATATCTTCAAAAACGGTTGTGCAGACGACTCATAAATTGCAGAAAAAAAATGAAAATCATTGCTGTCTTATGTCGGCTCATGGTTTGTAATTGGCGCAACATCGCGCGATTTTTTTTTAAATGACAAACTAAGCGCTGAATTCGAAGCGACCATATTATAAACGCTGTTAGAAAAGTTACTTTGTATCCTCCAGCGCTATTAGTGAGACAAAATATGGTGACACATAAACCAATGGAGCGGCTGCTGTTGCCAATGTGCCACTTGAATACATATACGGCTTCGTGTCTTTTATAATTAGATGATTAAAGGCTATACACGTCTAAATAACATTAAGATACATTACTATTATTCCATTAATTTACAAGAATGGAAAAATAAAAAGTTAAAACGATAGATACGCGCCAGTACATATTAACGTAGCTGGTCCCAAAGCACCCAAAAACCACTCACAATGTGATGTAAAACAAGACTGCAGTTCCTACATACTGCCCAAAAACGCTTCTCGTTAGATACCTTGAAAGACCTTGTGATTTTTCGTCCACTAAAAAAAGGCCCACACCTTCTTCTTAACAAACACACAGAATTTAGAGATAAAGTATATTTTGATCTTTTTCAAACTATCATTTGGAACCAAGGGTGTTGCTTTCTCTCTTGCTTTGACTCCTGTCTTATATTTGTTTTATAAAAATTGATTGCTATGCCACTATTTATTCACGTCTAACATGGATGTTAGCGCCACTTTGCAATGAACAAGCTTTTTATCTCCCAAAGTTTCCATTTTATAGTGTACTTTAGGACCAGCTAGGTTAATATGTACTGGTGTATACCTATCGTTTTAACGTTTTATCTTTCCATTCCTGTAAATTAATAGAATAACAGTCATGTATCTTAGTGCTATTAATACCCGTTCAGCGTTTTATCATCACATTATTAACGACACGATGTCGAATGTGTATTCACGTTTCTAGAAGCCCATGCCATGGAAACGTCCACACAGAGCTGCCACTCTGTCACCATGGAACCTTGACAACAGCAGCTGGTCTAATGGCTGATGTGTCACCATATTTGGACTCACTAATGGCGCTGGAGGATACGAAGTAACTTTTCTACAGTTTATATTATGGTCGCTTCGAATTCAGTGCTTAGTTTGTTATTTTAAAAAAATCGCGTGATGTTGCGCCAATTACAAACCACGAGCCGTCATAAGACAGCAATGCTTTTTATTTTTTTCTGCAATTAATGAGCTGTCTCCACAAACGTTTTTGAAGATATCGACCTGGATCGATACCTCCATCGCAATCGGCATCCTCATGCGTCCTTCTTTGGTTTCTTAGCTGCCACTTCTGCCGTTCCGTTACTACGACAACTACGTCCCTTTCAGTGCGCACTTCTATGATTTCCTGGCGGCCATCTTGGCATTTACGTTGCCTAGACAACGGCATCATTCTGAATTCTTTCGAGAGGACACTGTCTAGTAAATATACAACTACTTGTATGTATTTCAATGGTTGTACCTTTTAATGTAATTTTACGTGCTATTATGTCTTTATGTAAATTCTGTATGTGCATATAATTACTATCTAGTTTATTCGTTTACCGACAAAATGTTAATAAGCACGATGTGTTTGTCATTCACACTAGTGTCATAGATGGCATTGCTGCTTCTCTCGAAGTGTAATTTTTTTTAATTTCATATGAACATAAATGACTACTTGTCTGATGGTTTATAATGTTTTTTAACTTTGAAAATTTCATACAGCAGCGAAATTTCAATTCTTGTGAAACGTTTGCCATTGGCTGGTGCTGATGGTATCCACAGCCAGCGCGGAAATTGCGCTCTATTTATCCACGGGGCGCCACAGCCATCAGTCACAGTGTACTATCGTGGTATCACGTGGAAAACCGAGTACCGCCTGCACCAGTCGTAGGGATAAATGCTACAGCATTTCTCTATTTTCTTTTAACGCAGTACGTAATATTACTATTTGTACCTTTGATGTTCCTACCCTTGCAGGGCCCAAAATATGTTAGTATGGCTTTAACATATAACGGAAACGGTCATAGTAAACAAACGTTATTGCGATCTCGACTGTTGATTTAACCTATGAATAGCACCAGATCGCTTCGACACACATATAATGTTGTCTAAATTTAGGAAGTAGCTTCTCAATTGACCTGACAAAGGCTGAATCCACCTCGCGTGCCAACAGCGCTCGGCAGGCCTGATAGTCACCCATCCAAGTGTTATCCAAGCCCAACAGCGCTTAACTTCCGCAACCTGGCGGAAACCGGTGTGACCACTGCGGCAAGGCCGTTGGCTTCTTTCGTAACACAAGTAACAATACAAGGCGTTCGTATTTCCTGGATGCAAATTAGTTTAAAGGCACTCACTGACTTGTTACATTATCGCATTGTTAGTACTTTTCCAATCTTTCCTACTTCCTAAGTACCTCAAAAATTCTTTTCGGTGTTGATTTTGTAAGAGACTGTAGTTTCGTGGATTGAAATTGTCGCCCATTCTTCTCGTGTCGAACTTTTCATCTCACATACAGCCTCAAATTTACCTTCCATTTGTAATAAACACGCCCTGGAAGTATTCTGCAAAGATTTTCCATAGGTTTCAAATCCGAGCAACGTACAGGCAAGGGCAAAACGTCACTTTCTTTATCTTCATAGGAATTTTTAGTGGTCGAGCGGTTCTAGGCGCTTCAGTCTGGTACCGCGCGACCGCTGCGGTCGCAGGTTCGAATCCTGCCTCGGGCATGGATGTGTGTGATGTCCTTAGGTTCGTTAGGTTTAAGTAGTTTTAAGTTCTAGGGGACTGATGACCTAAGATGTTAAGTCCAATAGTGCTCAGAGTCATTTGAGCCATTTGTACACTACATGACCGGTTACTAACGGTGCCCGTCTCCCGTCTGCAGTACGCACGCACTAACAGATCACAAACCCGACTGCCTTTATATCGTGTTCTGCCCTCTTCCAAGTAGACCGTTGATCTCTTGTTATCTACTGTACTAATGATATCAAATGTAATATATTTGACAGTGTCTGTATACTGGATCTCATAGTATTGCAAATACACCATGCACAAGTATTCCAAGCGACAATGTTAATTATCCTACAAAGACCCAAGTCTGTATACTGATTTCCACTACTGTATAACAGAGTGCAGATGAGCCGTCCAGAGCAGCACTGAAGAGATACGCACTGCGGCCTGGCCTCGCACAGCCCCGCCGCCCACGCAGGAAATGGTTCCTGCCGGCGCGTAACGCACTTCCGGAACGAGATCTCCGGTGATAGCGGCCGTGGCGCCCTATCCTGTTTATAGGGAGCGGCCACACCAGCAAAAGCTGTAGCGCCCAAGAGTACTACGCAGCTGCTATTTACATAACACATCCTTAGCTGGTGGTCGTTTCATTCTATTACTGCCTGGTATCACGAGCAGTTAGTCCTTCCAAGATCTCGCGCATTGCTGCGCAACGTGAGTATACACGTCCATCACCAAACTTGTCACCTTTATTTTCCATTATACAGTTTTCTCGAGATAGAACTCAAGATTCTTAATTTTCTAGGTAAGCTATGCGACCGAACCTGAATTTTTTGTCTTATGGCTTTATATAGCAGATATTCTTTACACTGTTCTCTTCAGTACCTCGGTGCAAAATAATTTCTTTTGACTATCAGCTTTGATTACTAGCGGAGTATTGACTGCATGTTTACATTCACACAGTCATGGAGTATTGCGACCCGCCAGGGTAGCCGAGAGCGCTAACGCGCTGCTTCGTGGACTCGGGTAGGCGCGTCGGCCGCGGATCGAATCCGCCCGGCGGATTAACGACGAGGGCCGATGTACCGGCCAGCCTGGATGTGGTTTTTAGGCGGTTTTCCACATCCCGCTGGTCCCCATGTTTCGCCTCAGTTACACGGCTCGTAGACATCTGAACACATTCGCACTATTCCATGGATTACACTCGATGTAGACAGTTGGGGTACACTAATTCCGTCCCAGGAGGTACGGGGTGGCGGCAGGAAGGGCATCTGGCCACCCTTTAAACATTAACATGTCAAATCCTATTAACGATGGCTGACCCTGCGTATGTGCGGGACAAGGCTCAAGCGATAGATAGTCATGGAGTATTGCAACATGGAAAACGATAAGAGTTAGAACAATACCAGTAAGGAAATACTAATGAAAGTTAGTGAAAAGTATAGCAGCTGATAAGAAAATGACCTCTGCGAGGGATTCCTTGCTAAGGAGTGCGGCTCTTTTTTTCAGTGCTTATATATTTTTGCGATTTAGCAGTCTATCCGAGTAAGACGGGTTGCTATAGGCTTCTCATTAATACGTTTCACAATTTAAAGCACACACAAAATGCCACACACTCACTATTGTTTCAATGAACGAGAATGTTACTCATAGGCTACATCCAGCACAGAAATTTCCAAGCTGGTCTTCAAAAGTCCACAATGTATGCTTTTTTACTAACGGATAACTTCAGTAAGATGGGGAAAGAAGCACTCGATGACCGCTTTACGCTTCACAGAGTTTTATAGAGTGCGCTTATGCAGAACTTTTTGTGATGATCGGTCCATTAAAGCCGAAAGCCCCCTTAGTTTATATAAACATTCACAATAAATCCCCAAACAAAACAATTCTCTGCTGAAATCACCACATGTCAATGTGACAAATGAAGTGACACTTTACACCATGGAAAAAAATAGAATGTAGCGTGTTACAATAGGTGAGATCAGTACTCATGACAATGAACCAGAGCCTTAATATTCGAAATAATGACTAGGCATACAAAAAAAATCACTCGCTAAGATAAAATTTCTGCTTACTTTGAGTCATTATATGCTGCATACAATACTTGTTTCACTGTTCTATGTACGAGGGCGTGCCAAAAAGTAATACCTCCGAATTTTCTCTTGACAGACTTTAAACAAAACAAACGTTTTTAACATTCTAGATATTTATTCTTCATATGTACATATCTGCAACCTCTGTCAGTAGACGGCGCCGAATTGTCGCATGGAACATGGTGTGTAACGTATGTCGATGTGAGAAACAGCGGACTTAAACAGAGTTTCGAATTCCAAGAGTTCGTCCACACGTGGATCACCCTCTCCTCAAGCATGGCTGTGCTGGACCGCACACGAGCGCTGCGACATCTGAAACAATTCGACGCCTTGGGTTCTGTCAGTCACTGGCCGTCCTCCACACAGTCGCCGCCTTGCTCTATACACTTTTCATCTGTTTCCAAAGCTTAAAGAACAATTTCGAGGACTTCACGTTGGTAGTGACGAAGCGGTACAAGAAGAGGTGAGGCTGAGGCTGCGTCAACAAAGTCACAAGTCCTATAGTGACGTCATCAACAAACTGGTCGCTCGTTGGGACAAATATGTTCGTCGCCAGGGTGACTATGCTGAAAAATAAATGTACAGACAAGAAGAATCAAGATGTAGAATGTTAGTAACGTTTGTTTTATTTAAAAAGCTTTAACTTTAGATTATTAAAGCCTCATAACATTTACGATTGCAGATGGTTCCAATTCGCGGATCCCGCCAATCTGGTATTGTCAGTATAGCGTGTAAAACGGTAAAAGAATTTCTAGTAATGTTGTATGTGACTTACTACTGGAGACCTTAAAATTGTAATTTAACAGTGGAAAACTATAAATTACGACTTAACTTTGAATAAAATATGAAGTAGTAAGATTTCAGTCGGTTTAGTAACAATGTAACAATCCCCCCCCCCCCGCCCCCCCCCCCCCCCCCCCACTCAGTGTTTAGTGTTCTAGGGCTAAAAGTTTTCACATACAAAATTCGAAGGCGTTACTTTTCAGCATGGCCTTGTACATTGCACTTTATATTTTCTACGTAACATACAATAACATGTTTCAGTGTAGGAGATCATAATCGTATACATTACGTCAATGCTACTCCTTCCTTCACTTGTCCTAGGAAAGGACATAAAATATATATCTTACTTTAAAATTTGAAATAGTTTTATTCATAGCTTCATAAACTAGCAGCAGGATGCTCATCTATATGCGTGCAGAGAGTTAGAAAATGTGTATGTGTTCCATATTCTTACAGGGGATAGCTGTGCTCACATCTAGAATAAAGTCATATACATGTTGGTAGTGTCTGTATATTTGCCATACTGAGGTTGTGCTGGTTTCTGAGCAAGATTGGTGAGTGCACGCACTGCAGCACTGTAAACAACGTAAATATTGAAATACTGCTTTCCTACTGCACGCTGGAAGCGAAAGACACGAGACACGGTAGTGTGGTATTGTTCAGCCAAAGATGTTAATCAGCGGCTCCGTGTCATGAACGTCTAAGACGCGCACAGGGCGAAATTTCAACAGAAGACAAATGTTCAGCAGGTTATTCCAGCGACTTGCGGTGGCTATACCAAAACGGAATAGTCCACACGTCAACAAGTTTTGGTTTCCAGATGTATGATTACAGGATTTTCTTATCTTGTTTTGACCAATATTAACTCCTGCAAGGAGATGAGTTGACATGGATTTTGTTCAACTTGGTTACTGATTAAGAGGGCAAACCATTGAGTCTACATCTACGTGATTACTCTGATATTCACTATTAAGTGCCTGGCAGAGGGTTCAATGAACCACCTTCAAGCTGTCTCTCTACCGTTCCACTCTCGAAGTGCGCGCGGGAAAAACGACCATTTAATTTTTTCTGTGCGAGCCCTGATTTCTCCCATTTTATCGTGATGAACATTTCTCCCTGTGTAGGTGGGTGTCAACAGAATGTTTTCGCTATCAGAGGAGAAAACTGGTGGTTGAAATTTCGTGAGAAGGTCTCGTCGCAACAAAAAACGGCTTTGTTCTACAGTGCTACTTTTATTGTGTTAAGCGGTTTTCGGCTTACAAGGCCATCTTCAGACGTTTATTGAGTATTGTCACCGAATAAGTTACAATTTTTGTAGAGGAGTTACACGTCTAGCTTGAAACAGAGACATAGAGTAAGTAACATCTTTGACAGTGTGGTGGTAGTGCACTGAAAAAGTAAAAAAAAAAAAACGAACAGTAAATAAATAAAAATGGAGTAGACAGGAAAAAACTAACACAAAATAGGAAAGGCATGCCTACATAATAATTTCAATTAATAAAAATAATAAAATAAAATTAGGGCTTGACAAGGCTACTCCAGGAGGTATAAGACATGGAGAGTGATACACAAACCATTACAAGAAGAAATAATTACCATTGTAGCTATAGAATACATAAGTAACTTAAGCAATATCAGTAAGATAAGCAGAAATAAATGCTGGAAATTGGATGAGTTTGAGGGAACATACAGTAAATGTAATCTTTGAGAGCGTGGTGGTACAGCACTTTTAAAAGATAAAAAGGCTGAACAATACACAAATACAAAAGGAGAAAACTGGACAACTTTAACATTATATTCAAAACTGCGGCTATTCAACAGTTTGCATTAAATATATGAACCAAGTGTAATATAAACAATATTTGATGAGACAACTACAAGAGGTATTAAACAAGGGCAGTAACACAAGTATTAGTTAAAAGAAAGCCTTAACAATTCAAACTATGTTTTAATTATTGCCACTCCAATTCAAGTATCATGTCTGTGGCTCTATCTCCCCCATTCGCGATAATACAAAACGAGCTGCCCTTCCTTGAACTTTTTCCATGTCATCCGTCAGACCCACCTGATGTGGATTCCATACCACACAGCAGTACTCCAGTATGGGGCGGACAAACGTGGCGTAAGCAGTCTCTTTGGTAGACCTGTTGCACCTTCTAAGTGCTCTGCCAATGAATCGCAGTCTTTGGTTTCATCTACCCACAACATTATCTATGTGATCATTCCAATTTAAGTTACTTGTAATTGTAATCCCTAAGTATTTAGTTGAATTTACAGCCTTCGGATTTGTGTGACTTATCGCGTAATCGAAATTTAGCGGATTTCTTTTAGTACTCATGTGAATAACTTTACGTTTTCTTTATTCAGATTGAATTGCCACTTTTCGCGCCACACACATATCTTACCTAAATCATTTTCCAATTCGTATTGATCATCTGATGACTTTACAAGACAGTAAATGAATATAGCTATTGAAGGAGTACAATTATGATATCAGGTAGTATGTAACATCGCAATAACTATGCAGACGATATTATTAAATGAGAACGAAAAAAGTGCAAAACTGTCACTGGAGTACCTTGCTGAAATTTTAGTGAAAGATTGTCTCAAGTAAGTGTCAATGAGAGTACGGTACTGAAACAGACCACGGCCTGGAATTTTGAAGGTTGTGCTGGAGATATCTCGTGTAGAACAAAAGAGGTAAGCTACATACGATCACAATAGTAATAGACATTTCCCATGTGCTGCAGACACTGTGTGCTACAAAGAGGTTCTACAGTAAGAACAACATGGAACACCGAAATGTGACATGATATGTTCAGAAATGTCGCTTTATGTGCAAAGGAGATTATCACCTTGGGCAAATGAATATATCCTGTTTGACGAAGGAGGAAAGAATATTTTGGAAGAATTTTGAGGCACAAAAAAAACCATATCAAGTTCAAATACATAAATTACTACAGGTGAAGAGTTCATTTTAAAGTCAAACGAGAAAATTTTGGCCACGAAGATGTTAAACACTTAAAAACGGATGAAAGTCAGTGAGGATTGGAAAGCAATTAGAATTAAAAATCCCGCTGCAGAGTGGAGGATAATTCTATCTTCCAGATAATGATGAAAAAAGAAGCAGACAGGACAGTTAGGAAGAAAAATGGGATGATCAAATCATTCGTGATTTTGAAGGGCAGAAATGGATCTACATCTACATGATTACTCTGCAGTTCACAATTAAGTGCCTGGCACAGAGTTCATCGAACTATCTTCAAGTTACTTCTCGACCGCTCCTCTCGCCAACAGCGCGCTTGAAAAACGAACACTTAAGTCTTTCCGTGCGAGCTCTGATTTATTTTATTTTGATGATCATTTCTCGCAATGTAAGTGCGCGCCAACAAAATATTTTCACCCTCTGAAAAGAAAGTTATTAATGGAAATTTCATAAGACGGTCCTTCTACAGCGAAAAATGTCTTTGTTTTATTGACTGCCACCCCATTCCGTATATCATATCCGTGGAACCTCTTCCAGTATCTGGCGATAATATAAAACGATCTGGCCTTTCTCTGAACTTTTTCGATGTCCTCCGGCAGTCTTATCTGACGTGGATCCCACACAGCACAGCAGGACCAAAGAAGAGAGTGGACGAGCGTAGCGTAAGCAGCCTCTTTAATAGATATATTACTCGTACATTTTCTAAAAGTTCTGTCAATAAATCGCAGTCTTTGGTTTGCTCTCCCCACTACATTATCTATGTGAGCGTACCTAATCAAGTAATAAAATTATCTTCTACAACACTATAGGATAACTTTTTTAGGATTCTAAGTCATTAAAGAATATGTTCCTGGTACAATGACCCTGACTATGTACCGTCTACGAAATCTTCCAGTGACAGCTGAGGTGTGTCTGTATTAGGATGACTCACAAGATATTTCAGTTTTTTTTATGTGTTAGATTCAGCCAAAGCCCAATTCACCCAAAAGGAGAATATCCGGATGCGAATTTGAACCGTCAACCTCCCGAATGCGAGTTCAGTGTGCTAAGCGCTGCGCCGCCTCGCTCGGACAGTTCACCAGATGCAATTATGTCACGTAATGATACAAACAGAACTTTGCACTGGCTTAGTTATAGAACACAAAACACAATGTACAATACAGGGGGAATCAGACTTCCATCGAAAAAGATTCTGAGTTGCTAGTATGTATTAAAAGAAAGAAATTGGGTCAGTAAGTGCATACTTTAAAAGCTATGAAAATTTGTTCCTGTTCGATATTGTGAAACACATCTCATTGCTGAACAAGTGCTCAAAGCCCTTAAGGTATGTGCTTTAAGAAACCGCACGTTATTCTGTCTACAATATTACAATAAAGGCAAGTATTCTTGAGGAAAGATAAGGAAAGGTTCTCAAAAACACATTTAGCCATGGACCTGTTCATGGAACTAAGGGTTGTGTAAGAGAAAAATGTGAGCATAATCTTTAAAATATCGTGTAGTGTGTTCTCGATTGTATTGTATTTATCACGTACTATTAGTGTGAGGGGTAGTGAAACGAAAACGAGACAGATGGAAAGAAAAGCAAGTAAACTGTTTACCATTTCAAAGGTTTATCGCCATAAACTGCTAATACATTCAGTCAGCTGGGAGACAAGAAGGTCAATGGCTTTGTGGGAAAATGTTCGCCATTGCCTACGGAAACACGATTGTACCCACGCGTGCACTCTTGGCCCGGAGCAGATCGAAGGGCACGATTGTCTTCCTTCAGGGCTCCAAAAATAGAAAATCGCTCTGGGAGAGATCGTCGCTGTGCTCTGTGTGGAGAATTGTAGCGTGGGAAGGGCAGTGAAGGGGGGGGGGGGAGGGGGGAAGGCACGTGTTTTCAAGGTTGTTCCCTGTTCCCTGCTAATCTCTCCCCATGTGATTTCCATATTTTTGGTGCCCTGAAAAATAAATTGTGGCCATCGATTTGCTTTGGACGAAAAGTTGGACGCCTGAGTACGATCTTGGTTCCGTAGGCAACTGCAAACATTTTCCCATTAAGATATCTTTTCTCAGAGTGGTATAAATGTAATTAACAGTTATGGCGATTATTTTTGATTTAGTGAACAGCTTATGTGTTTTTCCCATCTGTCTCGTTCTCATTTGAGTTCCCCTTACAACTCCGCTGCAGCGTGGCACGAGCCTTGGAGAGGGTACTACTTGAATAAATGTCTCTTATTAGCATTTCTGTGACCTGCTCTTATTCACGTGACCTGCTCTTAGTCTGTAAACAGTAACGATTTCCCTCCTCGTGAGCACCAAGTTGAGAAATTAAGAGTGGCACGGAAACTGTTTCTGTATCGCCCAGTTACAGTTTGTTACCGTTACATTAGGCGTTCTGGTTTAGCTTTTTTGGCGAGTGTACTATGTAAACCACTGTATGGTAGGGATATATGGGTAGGGCGCATGGTGCCCCATTTTCGCCAATTGATGTGCACCTTAGACGCCCTTAACATTAACATGGTCCGGCATTCTAGAAGAATCAGATATCTGAGTTCCTTGGAGCACGGTACTCGTTCCGTATTCGTTCGGCAGCGGCTGGCCAGCAGATTGTGCCCGAAAGTCAGGGTCGACCGGTGCGGCGTATGCGGGTGCCAGGCAGGTGGCAGCGGCAGTGTCGCCTGCAGCAGGTGTGGCCGTCGGCAGCTGGTGAACACGGGCCCGGACCGCGAGCCCTTGACTGCACTTGGCCGGCTAGCGCCGCGGCCCGCAGCTCTCCAGCGGCAGCAGGTGGAAGCGCGACGCCATCAGCATGCGCACCGGCCGTGGCCAGCCCAGCCCTTGGACGGCTTCCAGAGGCCGTGCCGTCAAGCTCCGTCGACGCGCTCCGTCACACACCGCGCAAGCTGCGCACCGAGCCGACAGCACCACCTGCTACGAGCCGTCTGACGAGTCATTACCGCTAAGAGCTGTGCCCGCTGGTGTTTAGCTTATGGAAGACCAGGAGCACTGCTCACGTACTCCGGCTCAACAAAAAATGGTTCAAATGGCTCTGGGCACTATGCGACTTAACTTCTGAGGTCATCAGTCCCCTAGAACTTAGAACTACTTAAATCTAACTAACCTCAGGACATCACACACATCCATGCCCGAGGCAGGATTCCAACCAGCGACCAGAGCGGTCGCTCGGCTCCAGACTGTAGCGCCTAGAACCGCACGGCCACTCCGCCCGGCCCGGCTCAACAGATTTGTAATATGCGGCTGCTTGGTTGCAAATATCTTCCATTTCGCGCTATTCTAAATACACAGTCAGAGCAGGTTTCGTAACGCTCCAAGGTATACTAAGTCATGACTGCATCCGTTACTTTAACCACATTCTACCACAGTCTAACAACGGTGGCCGAGCGGTTCTAGGCCCTTCAGTCTGGACTCACGCGACCGCTGCGGTCGCAGGTTCGAATCCTGCCTCGGGCATGGATGTGTGTGATGTCCTTAGGTAAGTTAGGTTTAAGTAGTTCTAAGTTCTAGGGGACTGATGACCTCAGATGTTAAGTCCCATAGTGCTCAGAGCCATTTGAACCATTTTTTCCTAACGTAACAGTCGCGACATTCGCCTCGATTATGTTGCGTACTGCGCCAGCAGCGCGCCAAGCGGCCAGTAAGTAAAACTGTAGAACGTGAAAGCGAAAGCGAATGGCAGTTGTTTATTTTTTGTTTGTGCAACGGTTTTTACAAACGGGAGCGTCTGTAGCGCAATAAAATGCAGAAACAACGAGAACAAGAAATCACACCTGTCTTTCTTTTAGGTTTCCTAAAGACCCCGAGAGGCATATACCATCATGATACTAAACTGCATCGCCATGATTTGCTTGCAGACTACAAGTGAAATAGTGATTGTTTCGTTTTAGTAGCAGAAAATGGCTAGTGAGCAGCAGACGACAAGGTCTTATGAAAATGACCCTGTGTACCTTTATAATAATATCAAGTTTTGTTCACTACACTTCGAACCAAACCAGTTCATGAATGCAGACAATAATAAACTGGTATGGAATGCTGTACCCACACTGTTTGACATCCCGAATAAGCTATCTCAACCGACGATGAAGAGGAAACAGCCAAAAAGTTTCGATAATACTTCTAAAGCTGTAAAACAGTCTTACGGCACAGAAGCAGCCCTTTCAACTCTCCGTATATCAGTGCCAGACTCATCTGAACCGTCAAGACAGACCTGCTTTGAAGATGAAGTGGTTAGATTAAGTGCATTATTCGTGTCTTGCAAAAGCATGTGAAGTGTCAAATGTGCAGATGGCTAGACTTCGTGCAAAACTATTACGGGACTGGGAAATTGCCTATCATTTTAGCCACAGACAGCAATAGAAACTGTTTTAGAAGGATCAAATGAAGCCGGCCGCTGTGCCCGAGAGGTCCTAGGCGTTTCGGTCCAGAATCGCGCTGCTGCTACAGCCGCAACTTCGAATCCTGCCTCGGGCATGGATGTGTGTTATGTCCTTAGGTTAGTTAGGTTTAATTGGTTCTAAGTTCTAGGGGACTGATGACCTCAGAAGTAAAGTCCAATAGTGCTCAGAGCCATTTGAACCATTTGATCACATGAAGAAGTACAAACAAATTTTGAAGACTCTAGGATCCCGGTATTTAAAAAAAGGTGCTCTTCATTTGTTGTTCAGTAAGATTAGAAGGAGAAACGTGCTGCAATAAGGAAAGACGAAAATAGGTTGTTTGCTTTAAATTAATTATATTACAGCACTCAAGCATACGGGTTTCGTCAGATCGTTTTATTCTTCCGTCAGTGCGTACTTTACAAAGGGATGTGGAAGGCCTGAAAATGTGACATTCCACCATTTAAAGCAGAAGGTAGAGCATTTTTCTGATTCTGATACATTAGTGAATATTTCTTTAGATGAAATGTCTCTAATGGCAAATTTAACATATGACAGCAGTTCTGACAGCGTTATTGGGGTTGAGGACTTGGGCTTTACGCGCACAGCATATTCCTCCCACTATTTGGCATTTACTTGCCCCACATAGAATAGTATGGTGTGGAAACAGGTGACAATGACGAAAACACAGTAGGCCTACGGAACGATAAGTGGGGGTCTATACCTTTTGGACGTATACATCTCTGTTTCGTACGTGCGAATCTGTGTCCTTATTTTCTTTTCGTATCAACGTGGTAATTTGCAGTTCTATCCAACATCACAAGTTCAAATGGTTCAAATGGCTCTGAGCACTATGGGACTTAACTGCTAAGGTCATCAGTCTCCTAGAACTTAAAACTACTTATACCTAACTAACCTAAGGACATCACACACATCCATGCCCGAGGCAGGATTCGAACCTGCGACCGTAGCGGTCGCGCGGTTCCAGACTGTAGCGCCTAGAACCGTTCGGCCACCCCGGACGGCCGCTATTACATGACTTGTGACATCAGTGTATGTCGTTACTGACAGAATTATACCAGACGGAAGTACCGAGGGGCGTAATATGCAAAGTATCTCTCTTGATGATGTCAGGGTACGCTAAAAAATCAACAGCGGAATATTTGTGACAGGAAAGGATAGTAATTTTATTGCTGGTAGTTTCACTCGCAGCAGTTTACGCTGTCCTCGTAGTTTCACTCCTACCCGCACACTGTGAAATCGCTACATATTCGGAAGTGAACAATCGAATATATATTTCGTCCTTTGTTTTCTGATCAGACGGAAACGTAAATAACATCGAATATTGCTTAACTTACTTATATTACATTCGTAAAATAGTCCCAGAATATGTTAAAACCGCTGACAAGGGAACCTCCCTATCGCACCCCTCTCAGATTTAGTTACAAGTTGGCACAGTGGATAGTCCTTGAACAACTGAACACAGATCAATCGAGAAAACAGGAAGTAGTTATGTGGAACTATGAAAAAATAAGTAAAATACGCAACTTGAGTAGTCCATACGCAAGATATGCAACATCAAGGAGAGTTGGAACTCAGGAGCGCCGTGGTCCCGTGGTTAGCGTGAGCAGCTGCGGAACGACAGGTCCTTGCTTCAAGTCCTCCCTCCAGTGAAAAGTTTAATTTCTTATTTTCAGTTTATCTGACAAACACTTATGTTTCCATCACTTTTTTGGTAGTGATTATCACATCCACAAGAAAACCTAGATCGGGCAAGGTAGAAGAATCTTTTTACCCATTCGCCAAGTGTACAAGTTAGGTGGGTCGACAACATATTCCTGTCATGTGAAGCACATGCCGTCACCAGTGTCGTATAGAATATATCAAACGTGTTTTCCTGTGGCGGACCGGTTGACCTATGACCTTGCGATCAAATGTTTTCGGTTCCAATTGGAGAGGCACGTCCTTTCGTCTACTAATCGCACGGTTTTGCGGTGCGGTCGCAAGACACAGACACTAAACTTATTACAGTGAACAGAGACGTCAATGAACGAACGGACAGATCACAACTTTGCGAAAATAAGAAATTAAACTTTTAACTCGAGGGCAAACTTGAACCACTGACCTCTCGTTCCGCAGCTGCTCACGCTAACCACGGGACCACTGCGCTCTTGAGCTCACACTCGCCTTGATGTTGCCTATCTTGCGCATGGACTACTCAGTTTGTATATTTTGCTTATTTTTTTATAGTTCCACACAACTTCATCCTGTTTTCTCGATTGATCTGTGTTCAGTTTTTCAAGGCCTATCCACTGTGCCAACTTATAACTAAATCTGAGAGGGCTGCGATGGGGAGGTTCCATTGTGAGATCAGCACATAGTGGGATACATACCTAATTACTTCAGTTCCGTAGCTCGCGTCGCGTTACGCTGAGGAAATGCCATTTGCATATGTTGTTTCGATTATCATATCTCGTGAAGGCTTGTTGGAGAATTACTAACTGAAAGTTAATAAACGGCATGTTTCAAGTTACACTGAAGTAATATCCAAGTCATCGGATAGCGATATGCACATTTATAGATTGCTGTAGTATCGTGTACACAAAGTATAAAAGGGCAGTGAATTGGCAGAGCTGTCATTTGTACTCGGATGATTCATGTGAAGAGATTTCCGACGCGATTATGGCCGCACGACGGGAATCAAAAGGGATTTGAACGCGGAATGGTAGTTGGAGCTACACAAATGGGAAAATCGTTTTCAGGAAGCGGAGAATACCAAATTTCAGTTTTAGACTACCTCCCGCCACGGACAACGCAGTGACCGACGGCCTTCACTTGACATCCTAGAGCAGTGGCGTTTTTGTAGAGTTGTCAGTTCTAACAGACAAGCAGCACTCCATGAAGTAACCGCAGAACTCAATGTGGGACGTACGACGAACGTATCCAGTAGGCAAGTGCGGCGAAATTGGGCGTTAATGGGCTGTGGCAGCAGACGACCGGCGCGAGTGCCTTTCATGAGAGCACTAAATCGTCTGCAGCGCCTCTCCTAATGTTGTGATCATATCGGTTGGACCCTAGACGACTGGAAAACCGTGATTTGATTAGCTGGGTCCTCATTTCAGTTGGTAAGTGCAACGATGGAATTTTTATGGATGACAATGCGTCATGTCCCCGGAGAACATTCTGGAGAATTCGAGCGAATGGTTTGGCCACCCAGATCACCCGACATGAATCCCATCGAACATTTATGGGACTTAATGGAGAGGTCAGTTCTTGCACAAAATTCTGCACTGGAAACATTTTCGCAGCTATGGACGCCTATAAAAGCAGCATAGCGCAGTATTTTTGCAGGAGACTTCCAACGACTTGTTGTGTCCATGTCACGTCGCTGCACTACTTTCGGCAAAAGGAGATCAGACACGATATTGGGATGTAACCCATGATTTTTATCATCTCAGTGTGTAATAAAAAACATTTAAATAAGCCAAAATGAATAAGGCGTCTGCCGCATCGAGTGACACATCATTTTGACGTCACTTCCATTGGTATAGCTCTGCCGTTAATATATATTGTAAGTATACTTCTTAACTTAGCCGGGGACAGTGTACCCTTTCTTTCGCCGTTGGTTCTGTTTGAACTGTAGCACGCTTAGTGCGGACGACAGACATTGTTTGAGGTAAAAGTATATAATTAGGAGCCGGAGAGTGGAAATTACGTGCATGGTTACGTTAAAGATATTGAAATGTATAACACGTCACTTAACAGGGAGGCACGAAACGATATGACAAGAGACGTAAGCAGAATGTGTCTTATGGTGGTTATTTCGTACGTATAACTTGAAGAATTTTCACGAGGAATGGACTACAGTGTATGAGAGGTAGAACTGTGATTTCGACCAGCATGTATGTAAGAGCTAGAAATCATAGTAACTGACTCTTAATGATAAATTCCAAAGTGTCTGGAAACTTGAACTATTGTTATTCGGTACTTTACGAATAATTAATAATACATACTAGTAATAATGACATTAACAACCAATGTATGTGAGCTCTGCTATTAATTAACCAGTCCAATAATGGAAAATCAATAATGTATGACAATTATTTAACGATAGTGAGTTCACAATCACACCAATTTGAAATTCATTGTACTTTTATTTATTTGTGATAACGAATTCACAACCCTTCTCTTACGTTAAAGAACTATTAGACGAGTTTAACTGACAATTTGAAATGTTTTTATTTACTCTCGTTACTGTCCGTGCAGTAGAACGCAATTTTTCATTGGTGCCTCTGCTAGATAAACGTGTTGAGCACGCTGGTTCCTTCATGTGTTCCTTTCTGACTTTGTGCATGTAATTGCATTCACTGTCAATTCAAGCTGTTACTTAAAGCGCTTTAAACATTTTTCCTCTGAGTACGTATTTTCACTAAAGCTTCAGTACATTATTTTAAGTAGGCAAATTTTTGTCTTTACGTCGCTGTAAATGCAACGATTTTACTTTTGCGGCATTTAGATTTCTCAAGATTTTTTCAATAATTACTAGTACTTTTACTATATTCCCTTTGATTCTGAACGAAAAAAACTACCGTTTACCAATAACGTCGCTAAAGCAGATTAAATCCGGTACCAGAACCGTTTATTCAATAAAGTCGTATATTTATATGGCAGTTAATTAAGTTTTCCAAATTAGAGATTAGCGCCACTGGTATCAATGTCGCAGTGTATATCAAATACGAAAAACGTAAAATAATACTTTCCTGTTCTAACACACTCTCAATCAAATCACGTCAGTTCGAATTAAGTGGCTCAATAAATGCACACACGTTGACTGGGGAAAGAATTTGTGTTACTCTCATACATAACCACGTCCTCTTACCAAACATGGATCGTTCATTTTGTTAAATAAGACTATGTCGCTTGTCAGGTAAACATTAACACACACCTTGAGGGGAACGAAATTAATTTTTATGGGATCAAAATGAAATGAATAGTGCTCAATAACAAAAGGTACAAGAACCACCTGTTTCGAGATAATTGCGGTTTGGATACAAAATGCGAAAAATCACGTCAAAATGCATGTGTACTGTTGTCAAGAAAAAAGAAGTGCAGACTGTTTGGGAAAATATCATCATTACTCACAGTTTGATAGTTTTAACAATGCCACAGACTGAGCCAAGTAACCTATCATCGGTGGGAAAACAGTTAGTGCGAACGACGTATGCGGGTGATGAGTGCACGTAACATGAATGCTAATACGGCGGCTGAGGTCTAATGCAATTCACGCATTGTAAAAACAGCCTGATCCATTCCACTGTAATGAGAATAGATAGACGGTATTCACCAAAGCGATAGAGTGCGTATTAGGGCTACATCACGTTACTCAGTGTTTTATGTAGTCATTTTGTGGCCGTATCGAAAGCAGAGTACTTCATCTCTGAGTTCGTAAGGAACGTAATTTTTGAGTATCACATAAGTTGTTCTTCAAATCATACCTGATTCATAAATTGGATTTTCTACCATTCGTGCAAATACTGATTCATTTCAGCTATTGAGAAATTTTGCGTATTTCTGTTAGTCTCACACAAAGTACGAATATGTGGATTACAGATACAAAGACATATAATTTATTGAAACTGCTTGTGTGTACGTAGTAACTAATTTTAAACCACAATCTAAAATTTTAAGAAGAAATAAGTGTACGTTAAGTACATCGTGCAAAATGAAAAGTAGGCTACGCTACTGAGTTTTAGAATGAAATATGCTTGGTAAGTCTTTTTTTAAAACTTGGCTAGTCTTATCGAAAAAATATGTTTTAGCTACGTGAACAGGGTCCATCTTAAATATTACTTTCATAAAATTTTGATACAACCAAACGCTTCCTGGCGTAGTGGATAGGTTATCACTTCCGTTTTTGACCCTTTGCAATACTCTTTTTGCTTCAGTCCAGCGTCGGTTGGGGAGAGTTCTCTATGACCTGTGTGTCATTTCTCGGTATTTTGTTGGATGTATCTTTTGTATAGTACAGTGTTTCCTAACACACTTTTCCTGAACAGAATTTTTCAGACGAAACTGATCGTCTGGAAGTACAGTATGCATACATTGGTTGAGAGATGAAGTATCCTCCTGTAATCACGGGTAATCTCGGTTCTGACTGACTTAAAAATTCGCAGTTGAGTGATAGATCGTCATTATTTTTACACGTTGTCTACTTTAAACATCCTTTGTTTTTACTATACAGAACATGGCGAAGGGTTGTCACAACTTGCTTCGCAGCCGTGTAGATGTATTCTGCTTCTTGTTTTTATCATGACCGATGGATAATCTCTCGTAATGCTATGGCTTTGCTGCTTCAGTCCACTAGATATGGTTTTGGAGGACATGATTCAATGGCTCTAAGCACTATGGGACTTAACATCTGAGGTCATCAGTCCCCTACACTTAGAACTACTTAAACCTAACTAACCTACGGACATCACACACATCCATGCCCGAGGCAGGATTCGAACCTGAGATCGTAGCAGCAGCGTGGGTCCGGACTGGAGCGCCTAGAACCGCTCGCTCACAGTGGCCGGTGGGACATGGTTAGTGTTCGTTTACGCTGATCCACTGAACCGTGTGGATGACAAAGAAATCGGACTGCTCATGCGTTTAACATTATTAGTATGCGCTTAGAATGCTAGAATCACCAAGTCAGTCCCTTCACCGTTGGAAATCTTGTTTTCAAAGGAATGGGTTTCTTTTTGAATAGAAACAAAATAGCGAGGTTTTAAGGAATATCGACCACAGTAGGTGATACATCTCCAAATATAGAGAATTTGAGCGGTAGATTTCGTTATAATTTCTTCTTTTACTTCCATGAACTCCGCCCTTAAGAACCATTATTTATCTCAGACCATGCATGAAGCGAACTACACCATTGTTTGTGAACTGTAACAAGTCGCATAAAAGTGATGTGATAGGTTACTTAATCTGTAGAAACTCGTGCCTTCCTAGTGACGAGAAAGTGTGGGAGACAGCTCTGTGTTCATGCATGCAGTTAGGAAAAGGGAAGGTAAATGAATTTTGTGAGCTATTGGGAAAGACCATAAATAAGAGGACTGTAGACTTGTTTCTGCAAACAAAAAACAACAATTTATGTAACTTTTTTGTCCAAGTGACGAAATAATGACTACCCCTCGCAGACTACTAGGATGGTAGTATTTTAGTACTAGCAAGAACTGCCGTGTATTAAAATCCAACTAGTGCCCGAATTCGGGGTGTCACGTTTCCCGTTAATCCCATTCCGAAAGACTAGCTGAGAGTTAATTACGCGTTCTCGTGGGATGAATTTACGCTCGGCGCTCTGATGAAAGACGCACGCCCATTTAGCTGTCGTGTCTACTTAATGCCAGCGCGTACTTCCCCTTCGCCGCGTTGCCTGGAGTAGCAAATTGATACGGAGAATCCCCGCATCGTCTGAGGCGCCTCGGGTTTCGCACCAACTCGGCCCTCCTCTAATATTGCGGCTTACGAGTCCCTGTGCTAATGAATATGCATGTGCCGTGTTTTTTTTTCTCATGCACAATAATGTGAACAGATCGTGGGGCGTTTGATTCAATTACGAAAGCAGCTAATTTGGCTGGTGTCTGCAGGTTCCCCTCCACAACTCCTCTATTACAATTACTTCTCATGCGAACCCATCCCAAGGAGGCAACAGCTTGGCATTTACGAGACAATGCTAATTTTTTATTATCTTGGTTCTGCATTTGCTGCTATTAAATTCACTACACCGTGTGAAACATTCCGTTCTGTTATCTCATTTGTTTACATTTTCTTTTAAGACCGTTACACACCGAGCGTGTGTATGTAATGAAGGAAATATGCGTTCCCTTTTTTTCCCTTGTTTAATATGAGATGAAACGGGGAACACCTACTACAAGCAGTTATTCATCACAACAGTACAAAATTAAACATAACGGATTCCTGCATCCTTTCGTTGAAAGAAGATTGCGGTAGGCAGCTAGTAAGATAATTTCTTTTCATTTGAGACTGAATACATGGCTTACGTCAAGATGATAAAATTTATATGATAAATACACCTGCACTACACAATAATATTATAGAAACTGAATACTAACTGAATTTTCCGTCTATGCTTGGCAGAACATTATAACAATATTAAATAGGAAACACTTCCTAATGTTCTGCAAAACTACATTTATTTCGTCAAAACTAGTTTCCTCCATCTTAGGCCATCTTCAGGTGACAACTGAATGTTGCGAACACACAAAATTACCTTCTACTGACGTAGATATTGTTTACACAGAAGAAACCAAAACTATGGCATGTAGAGTGTTGACATACGAAATTATCACTTTTTTGTCAAGCGAAATAGTTACATTACCAAAAACAGGAAACACACTTTTTATGAGGAGATAATTTAAAAACTAATAAAAACATAGTCAAATTAACGATTTCAGTCTAGTATTTGAAACTAAACATTAATTTAACACAGCGGAATACAACGTTTTCCAGTATGGTGATCTTTCTGATTTTCTTAATAGAATGTAAAATTTCACATTCTACGCCTTATGAGTGCATTTATGCGATAAGATGATTGACAAAGATTGAACCTTCCTTTCTCATTTCTTTCTTTGTTTCTTTCTTTATCTTTAGCTTCTCTCGTGTTCAGGAAACCTAAGTGCCACACCTCTGCTGTCTTGCAAGTATATACTTTTCCACAGTGCTTGAATATATTACACACCGAGGGATGCAATTTGCCTTCACTATTGAATAAAAATTTTCATACGCTCTTGATATTATAAAATGAAAGACGTCTATTGCGACACTTCAACTTTTTGCGAATTTATCTGAAATTTTGACAGTATATAGATCGACGCACCAGTTTTTGTGATAACTCACTGGTTCGTGTTGGACAGTGTGTGGAAGCCGTAGTAAATTACCAATCACTGGAGTTGTAGCCATTACCGGAAGCGATGTGTCTGGTTGTCGGTAGTCTATTTGAAAGGAATATTCAGGTATTAGAACGGAGGTGAGGTGATGCACCATCGAATGGAAAACTGCATGTCTGTGGTTCACACGTGAATGCCGAGCTTGCAGAGATTATTGTGCCTGTAGCTATGGTTTCTCTGTAAACGCTGAATAAGGGTCTCCTCCTATTGATACCTATAGTAAGGTCCAAAGTACTGTAGTGATGTATCTGATTGTCTAGTGGCAGCAGTCAGTAAATACCGATGATGCTTTGGATAACCAGTACGATCCATGACCACTCAACCGCTTTTACACATCCCACAGAGATTGGTGGGAGCTAGGTCCAGGGCGCGCACATGTTGCTCCGTAGCTTCCGAGTTTTGTTTGGGCCAAAAGAAGTGGGGGAACTACAGAAACATTCTCATGTTCACGTAAACAATTACCAAGCTTGAACAGTATCCTGTCGGCAAGCGGGTTGTATCACCTCATAGTAGTTCGCTGTCATCGGCGAATACCAATGTGTACCGCGACTTGTCTACTCGCCCTTCGTTACCCTCCAAGCATTTATTGGCTGTGAATAGCTAGATCTTGGTCTCTGATGATATGTCCGGCCTGCTGAAGCGCATGTGTTGAGCAGCGGCTCTTGCATCATGCAACCAGGAGATAGTTCTTGAAGGTCGGGCTGCTCAACCGGTTCTGTTCTCCAGGATTGAATTAGCGAGCAGTCAGCTGCTCTGTGGTCCGTCTGACTACTCCAGTCGTGGGGGAGCCTCGTCGTCGAAGCGTTATTCCAACATCGGTCCACTCTGGCTGCATCTGTTGTTCCAGATCGAGGCGCCCAAGGAGTATGCTAAGAGTGGTAGTGATAATGTCTGTATTATTGCCTCACAAAAAATAAATCTAAATTCATTTTTTATCAGGTTTAAGGTGCATCTCTTAAAATCACGTAACATTGAAATCCCCGTGCCACAGTCCCATAGCAGGCAGCTAGAGGAGCTTTGTATGATGTGGAGATGGGCTGCACTGTGATTTTCGGGTCCTCTAGTGGCGGACTGCGATAGTGTGACGCAGGATTTCAGTGTGTACTTGGTTTTCAGAGATGCACCTCCAACCAAATAAAAAATAATGTTGTAAAATTTTTGTGTGGTAATAATTCAAACTTTATGAATAAAGACTCATGGGCTACCCGAAATAAGCGCATTGTTAAAGTCGGAGTGTTTACACGTGTCATCCTTCATAAACACGTGATCAAATGCGCTGTTGCTCGGGCTGTGAGCCATCTTACTCTTATCGTTCCCACTGATGGCCAGTACATGGTCTGTTGATACCCCAGTCACTTGAAACGCCCAACTTCTTTCTTCTTTGAGACGTAAATCTCGATCAGTTGTTCAGTTGCTGATGACTGTAAAATGCAGTTACAACAGACAAATGATACTAATTCTTGTCTACATTAATACAGTACTGGATTGACACAGATGCAAACATTACTGAGGTACGCGAAAGATTTTAACAAAGCAATCTTAAAGAGATCCTTGTGCTTGCAGAAATAAAAAGTAGCATTATAGATCGCAATATTATTTTGTGTGTTATGTTGGGAATCGGTTTCGATCATTAAAACGATCTTCAGACCAAGATTACAGACGGCCAGAGGAACCTGTGCACTGAGCAGATCATGATAGACATTAGTTGGTATCATATTGCGCCTCTGGGCACTGTGTCCTCTGGTCATCTGGAGTATTGGTCTGAAGATGGCTGTAATGACTGAAACTGGTAATCAGCATTTAATATGGCCAAATACTTTATACACTTGAAAGTATTTTATACAGAGACGCGGCACAACCGTCACAAGAACTTTAATAGTCTGTATCACTCCTCCAAGACTGTCATATCCATCAAAAAATATTTTGGTCTTCACCGTACGCTTGTTGGACGAGCCCTTGATGCTCAGATAGTCCCATGGAATTTTTACTAGTAGGAAAAAAAAACATCGTTTCAAAACAAACATATCAGAAAAGCCATTGCAGTTCCCCGTTATCCGCGAGGCTTTATCTCGACTCTCGATAAGTCGGCTTTGTGCGCGCCGATGGTGGCGGGCCGTTATCTGGGGCCGGTTTCATTAATATGCAATCGCAGCCGCGCTATTATCCATTGTTTACACGCGGATAGAAGGGTGTGGCGGCGGCGGCGGCGGCGGCTTCAGCAGAGTTAATCGCTCAGCGGCGCTCTTGTTGCAGGTGCTGAACCTCCAAAGGACGGATGCTGTTCGTGTAGTAGTGCCGGCCCAGCTACAGGTAAGCAAGCAGCTGCCTGTTCACTCATTGCTATACCGCTGCGGTTAGAGCGAATTTGGGAAACGTTGAAAAACATATGAGAAGGTGTATGTGGGATTTTAGGAAATAGCCGTCAGTCACAAAAGTAACATTAGAGCAGTCACTCAGATACTGACTACTCAAGTTTTGCATTAAGGCCTTCTGCAATCACTCGTTTTCTTCGTATCCTGTTCTAACTGCAGAGGTATAACACTATTCTAACTCACTTCGTGGACTTTTACCAGTTGCCCTGCTGCTCTAGTTCGCAAGCACAGTTCATACATAGGGTTACTCATAAGTACCTCTTGGGTTTTAGGTCTGGAAGAAGAAAACTGCAAGACATACAAAAATATGGCGCATGTTGGAACATGTGAAGAAATCATCCGCCCAGTACTGTCACACAAAATTAGTTTGTACATGCAGATAGGCAACCCGCTGAACAGCTTTCCAAAGTGAGTTGTTGCCGCGGGACAATTAGTTCCACGGACTTCAACGAACTGCTCGTATTAAACGCCTGTATCGTCTGTTAAAACATGGAGAGATTCGCTAGCGATCGATATGCGTCTATTGTCGATACATTTGTCGTCATGGATCTTGGAGCTGTGTCAGTTAATGAGTTAACGCTGAGTTCTATAATTGTGTATTGCCTCTAGTTGTTGCAGGTATAAAAATGACGTCATTGAAAAGCAGGTGATAGTGCATTAATGGGGAAAAAAGTCAGTGCACTTCTTACAGTGGATAAAATGTATAATTGTTGAAAAACATAGCTGCTGACATTGGTTTTGGAATTTCAACAGGGCCAGACTGGAAGAATAAACAGAAAGAAGTGGCAGACTTGCTTCAAAATGATAACAAAGGACACTTTATAGAGTCGTGGGACAGCAAAGAAAGAACCGCTAGATGACGTACTTATCATGTGGTGTAGTGTAAAGAGGGAGAGTGAAGTTCCGACTCCAGGCTCGATATTGCAGGAAAAAAGCGTTAAATTTAGACAAGAATCCTTCTAATGATGAGGTAGTTACTTAGTTGGTTACATGTCTCATCGATAATTTGAACTATTCTCGTGTCGAAATGACATGGAACGAATTAGTTTACTGAATCCGTATGAATCGTTACTGGTAACATTAATGAGCACATTATCATTTTATTCCTGCTTATGCAACTGCATTTAAAAACAATTATTTTGTTACGAAGATAAAAGATCGACACAGCCTCCAGCGACTGGAGAAAGACTGTTAGGAGATACAGTAGCTGCTGACAATATAAAAAAATCGAAAATCTTGTTTCTTTTGAGAAGTTGCTCCGATTCAAATTTTGTGGAATTGCACATTATTTGAATTTTAGTTAATCCGGATGACGTATCGTCGCGCCCAGTCCTGATAAACAAGGTCCCGCAGTATTCATAAGCCTACCTGTTCACCTGTTTCAAATCCAAGCGTTTTAACCCATTTTGGTAGGTGCTTGTGAGACATTCTGAGACATAAAATGGATACGAAAAATCGGCAGAAAACCCACAAGCACTTCATGAGAGTCTCATTTCATTACTCGGATTACTCGTGTTATCTCAAGTATTGATAACTGTTACAAGGGTCCGTGATCTGCAGTGTTGTTAAGGATCAGCATGGGGATGACAAGAATGAAGATCAAGGAACGATGCTTTAGTAACTGCACCGTGTCCTGTTTAAAGGAACCATCCCGACATTGTCATTGAGCAATTTACGGAAACCAAGGTACGCCTAAATCTGGATGGCCGATGTGGATTTGATTCATCGACGGTTCAAATGCGAGTCGAGTGTTCTAAAGCGCTGTGTCACCTCACTCTTTGATATTAAAGGAAGGAGTCAGAATCCGAGAATTCGCTTCCGATAGCCACAACGGCACTTGGTGATAGATTCCCGTCCTGCTAAAGTATCACTATCAACAACGCAAAAAAAAAACTGTTCGAGGTTTCAGATTAAATGGAAGAGAATGGCGCACGTTGCTGTGATCCGGAAGTAGTTAAGTTATTCACCTTTACCGCATCTCATTCTGAAATATGTAGTGTCATGAATAATTTAATTCACAAGGCCAACATTTAATCATTGTTGACGAACAGAGAAACATTATCACTAATATTTTGCGTGTGGACTTCAGAAAGCAAAATCTGTTGTCCAACAAGAGTGGCACATAGAAGAGAGTACGTTTTCGGGTTCTGTGTAGAGAGAGTTTTACTGCAGTACGGATAATACGCACTTCACAGTGTGCTAGTGAAATGGCACGGCAACTGGAAACTTATTCCCAAGTTGAAGTACGTAGCACAGTACGATCCTTGTGAGCAAAATGTCTAAATCTCACACAGATTCATAGTGAAATTCTAGCACCATGTATACCAAATACAATGTCGCATGCAGCCGTAGTGAAATGATGGTAACAATTTTACCAGGATGATCTGGAAGTTCAGTTAATTCACCATACGATGTCCATCTTGTCGACCAGCTGAAATAAAATCCGAGTGGAAAGAGGCCGTCCAGTGATGAGGGCGTTTACACAGCGAGTCTCGAGAGGCTCCGTGACCAAGGAGCGGATTTCTATCTTCGAGGATCTGAACCAGTGGTGGAAGAACCCGACTGTTGTTTACAGATACTTGGTAACTATCTCGAAAAATAGTGTTATGTATCTACGCTGCTTTGAAGTGTAGTGCTGCGTTCAGCAAAAGTTACTCGGCTGACAAAGAAATGTGCAGCTTTCTTTTTGCAGTCCGCTCGCATAAGTGTCTTCTATCTTTTCTTCCTTCTTCCAGCATTAAGTTTCCTGACTATTCAACTAAACAAATCTTGACCGCATCGTTTCCTGACTCAGTATGTATACACGTTTATTTTATGGCCGACTTCAGCCTAATATAGAGATATCTACGTCGTTTAACTTCGTTCAGACGATTTTTAAGGATGAATATCTTTTAATTACCAACTCTTCTTTTTGCGTTGTAGCACTCAGTCCTGTAACATGTAGAATATAAAGCTTAAGATTTTGCTGTGACTTTCGAAATGTTATATTCAGGTGATCTGTTTCTCGATACTTTGCGTCTCCCTATTTTTCGTTACAAACTACGATGTATATACCGTTTATAACATCAAATACCAAACTGGGACATCAACAACAGAGAATCTTGTCATATTTGTTCTCAAAATTATTTTTCTCTTTTAAGAATTTCCCATTTACGTAAATTGTCGTGAGCTGGTAATTATTTCTTAATTCATTGCATTTAACATGCTGCTACAATCCATCGCACTGGTTCTCGTTTGTTCGCTTATTAGTTTTTTTGACTGGATGTTCTTCGCATATGGTTATGGAAGGCCATGTTGCAGTCTGTCTGGTTCCGATCTGACAGTACAATCAGACGACTACCTAGGGGGAAATAACTTCGTTTGTTTTCGTCTTTAATTTTATGGTGGCTATAATGTCTCTTATAGTATCTGTGTGTTTGATATTCAAGTCTGCATCCACTGGTGGATATGTTATACACAAGAACTCGCCATATTTAATAGGCACTACCTCTACCTTAAAAATCATGTACTAACACACCATTTTCTCAACAAGGAAATTACAGATTCTCTTTCGCGGTATCCATTTTCCCAATTTTTACTGCCAAGAAACTGAAAACAAACGTGTCTCCCTATGCATACCAGTTCCGCAAGCAATCATTCTTTGTCTTTCCCCTTTTTTCTTACTGATGCGTTGCTGAAGTAGAAATTCGTGCATTGAATTCAGGATTTCTTTTGAAATTATTCGTCTTCCTAGTATGGGAAGTTATTAAAAATTTGTTGCCTCAGTACCTCCACATTGAGTTAGAAGCATGAAAGAGCTTAATGTTATACAACTGCTTTCCAAAAACTTTATTTATCTTAACACCTATAATATCTCGTAAACCTTCCATTCCAAGGTTGGATATCCTGTGATTTGAGAACAAGAGCTCTCGTAGCGCGCTTTTTTGGGTGTGTGACGCTCCCGATGTTATCTTTGTTCTTGCTCAGAACTTACCATCCTGGTAACGTTCTATGAGTGAAATCTCCATGCGGGAATCACCTTTGCTTTAGTCATCAGTCTTCTTTCTGGTTTGATGAGAACTGCCACGAATTCCTCTCCTGTCCATACTCTCCATCTCAAAGTAGCGTTTGCACCCAACGTGCTCAATTATTTATTGGATATTCCGTACAATCTTTACCGTCTCACACCATGGAAGTTATTCCCCGATGCCTTAACACGTGTCTTATCATACTTTCCCTCCTCCTTCTTTGTGTTTCCCACATATTTCTTTCCTCATTGATCCTGCGGTGAACCTGTTCGTTTCTTATCAGTTTGTCTTGTTTTCAGTATCCTTCTGTATTACCAAATGTCAAGCACTTCCATCCTCATCATTTTAGTTTCCCCCATAGTCCATGATTTACGTCAATTCAGTGCAGTTCTTGGAACGACGCACCTTCTCAGTAAATGTGTTCCTCAAATAAAGGCCGGTGATAGTAGAAGACTTCTTTTGATCTGAAACGCTCCCTCTTCCTGTACTAGTTTGCTTCGTATGTCCTCCTCGCTTCATCCGCCACGTGTTGCTTTGCTTCCTAGGTGGAAATATTTAACTTGTTTTATTTCATGGCGACAAATGTAGAGATATCTATTCCTCTTCGTCTAACTGTCTTACTGACATAATTATTGTCAGAGTATCTACTCTCATAACTTCAAATGCACATCATTTGAAGAATTACTTTTACTGTTTATTACGTTGTACGTGGAAGATTTTTATAAAGCTTTCTTATGAAAGTCACTTGCAAAAGCGACCGAATCGACCAATACAATAATATAATGACGCGGTCACATACCAGGAAAAAATTTTGGAAGACAATAATAGCCACGGAAATCTAAGGTCTCAAATACCCCCTTTCAAAATTAGCAGACTATCAGACCTAAATGCATAGACGTAAACTTTTATCGGACGATGTGTTTATGCATAATCATCTCAGTGTTGCGAATACTTATTTCGTTCGAGAATATGTCGACGTCTGGGAGACTTTAAAATTTTTAAATTGCATATGACATATGCATATAATTTTAAAGCACTCTGCCAGGCGAAAGCATGCTGTGGGAACTAGCTGGAGAACAATAAATATTTTAGCAGCTTTGTGATGGTTACACACAAAAATATATTTTGTAAACTGTTGTTATTGTGGTGGTGGTCTTGTCGTCTTTAGTTCGAAGACTTGTTTAATGCAGCTCTCCGACTAGTGTATTCTGTACAAACGTCAGTATCTCCTACACTCGCGCGCGCGTTTTGACAGCACATTTCAAACGCTGGTTTCTTCTTGTCTCGACTATTTATCATTCACGCTTCACTTCTGTACAGAGCTACAAAAGGTTCAAATGACTCTGAGCACCACGGGACTTAACATCTGAGGTCATCAGTCCCCTAGAACTTAGAATTACTTAAACCTAACTATCCTTAGGACATCACACACATCCATGCCCGAGGTAGGATTCGAACCTGCGACCGTAGCAGCAGCACGGTTCCGGACTAAAGCGCCTAGAACCGCTCGACCGCCACGGCCGGCCACAGAGCTACATTCTGTACATCAAATTCATAAACTCTGTGGGCCACAAAGATTTCATGATTTGTGGATTTTACAACCACACCGACGAAGGAGTTGGCGGTAGAAGGCAGACAGCCGCTCATACCTGCTGATGAAACGTGGGCGGCTGATCACTCTACAGCAAGTTTACAGAGCTTCGCCAGACCTGTAGCTGCGTGTCTGTTTGATTTTTACCAGTTAGACTATTTTCTCGCCAGGCATCTTCAGTATTGAACAAAATAATTGTGGGTATTAGGCAGTGGGATCATAGGACAAGAAAACAGCTAAATCACAGACGTTCCGATCGTCTTTGCAGTGATCATTTTAAGGCGACTAACAGTTAGAGGTCCTGAAGATTACCGCTGCAAAAACGGTCGCAACGTCAGTGGTTCAGCTGCTTTGGTGTTTTATAATGAAGCAGCCTAATACTCTAAATTATTTGTTCACATAGAATTTACATTTTCAGCACTGTTTTAGTAAACAGGCCACAACACTTGCAACAGAGCCCCATTACTGCAGGCGCCACGGACTCGCGATCCAGTCGCGGTCTGCGCAGCTGCAGGCTGGCAGCCGGCGGCTACTGTGCAGTCGAGCTGAAGAAGAGCGTGCCGCGCCCCGATGAGTTCCCATCGATCGCTATCTGCCGCGCCAAGGCCGAGGGCGAACAGCTGCCCGCACACTGCACACGCACACGCAGACGCCGGCGCTGGCGCTGGCGCTGGCGCTGGCGTGGTCGGGTCGCCGCGCCTCTCCGCGCCGTAAAACTGTCTGCAGGCCAGTGCTCCGACACCGGCACCGGCGCTTAGCACAAGAGCAGTAATTAAGCCGGCCTCGCTATCCTCTTCTCTGCGCTCTGCTGCTGCGGCTGCTTCTCCAGATAACATCTGCGTCTCGCACTGCAGCCCCACTCGCTCTGGGTACAGTCGCAGCACCGGTCACTGTCAAGTCGCTCTCTGTGTACGTACGCTCGCCACTACTACTATAAATTACGTCGTCTAGTTGTTCCATGCAAATGTTGTAGAAGTCAGCACTGTTCGTTCTATATACCCTCTTGTGGTCAGTCTCGGCGCGATCTACAATGTATGATACTGAAAGAAACTTCGTAAGCCAAGACCGCAAAGAAAAGTCATTATATTGCCACAAGCTGAGACATCGTCGTGAAAAAAAAAAAACAGTGACCTGTATATGTAATAAGTTTCCTTTAATTTACGTCAATGGTCACAAACTTTTTGTTAACAGATTACCGGTTTCGGTCTATAAAGACCATCATCAGATCTGTTTCGTAAAAACAAAGTACATTAGGACTTTGCTTTTATGAAGCAGATCTGATGATGGTCATTATAGACCGAAACCGGTAATCTGTTAAAAAAAAGTTTGTGACCATTGACCTAAATTAAAGGAAACTTATGGCATTATATTGGATTACCAGTTTCGACAGAATTATGCTGTTATCGGATTTTATGCTTTAAAATTTTTACTACATGTTGCATCAGTGTTGCACGTTGCTTCGCATGGCATACATGCTTCCCACTACCATGAACATAGCTATACGTCGGCATATCAAGTATAAAACTATCACGCAAAAACTCAAGCATAATCATATTGCGGCGATTACACGTGTTCGTGTTCAGCACTAGCTATTAACACTGATGCGCAAAATATTGTACAAAATTTTTTAAGCATCCGATGATAATAGCATAGTTTTGTCGAAACCGAACATCCAATAAAATACTTTTTTAATATTGGCTTTTTTTTGTATGTTATCATTCCCCAAGAACATTACAGTAGTTCCCAAGGAACAAGGGTTGGTCTACGATCACCCATGTTTGCAAAATATCGATTTTATGAGTACAAACATCCATATTTAAACATCGATACTGTAGTCTTGGGCGTTTCGTAATGTCAATGTTAAAGAAAGTATGTCGACCTCCGACAGTGACAAAAAAAAAAGGCTTCTTTTTTCCATAATCAATATTTTCACATTAAAAGCGAATCTTTTTCTGAAGATGTCTCGCAATGATACCACTGCAACATATTTGCGACTTATCAAATGGGACGGCGAACGGATGGAAAGTAATACTATATTTTTGAACAAATTAAAGCAGGAATATTGGATATTTTGTGTAATAATTTATGACGTCACAATCACTTAAATACAATGTAGGGTTACGAAGTCTTTCCGACAAACGTCTAGTGTGACAGGTCGTGTTATGGGGAACAACTTTTGTTAGAGGCCGGCCCTGGAATGACGAGATTTCACCGAAGTAGCAGGGACACTAAACAGGCGAGCGGTATATCACATAGCCCAGTAAACAGTGTTTTTCGACGAGAAAACCAGTCTAATGTGTGTTTCTAAGCGGAGGAAGATGTTTCAGAAGCGAATGAGGAATTTGTTTCGCTCGACAGCCTTTCGTGCAGATCAGATGTCTGGATTATATAGGCAACACACATTACATATTAACGCCGCAGTATGCCTGTGTCCTTGTGCCTCTCAACCTTAAACGGCAGGAAGTTTCGGCGAGTAGTATGTCTCTGACAACAGCTGTTCCCCGTGATGTGATCTGCTTCAGTGATAGTGACATAATAAATTATTATGCGAACGTTTGCGTGGGGCATACTTCCAGTTCACAATATATCAATTCTTAAAAAATTTGGCTATTGTTGCAGACAAAGATGGACTAACGCCTTTCATTGTTCATTCATTTCATTTCATTTCATTGTTCATTCATTTCATGCTTTCGTGATGTCAGATACTGTGGGCAACACATGGACGTATTGGAAAACAGACAAACCGAACTTAATTTGTGCGGTGAACACTATAGAAAGCACAAGAAGGGAATAATTTGCAAACTGGTACAGAACGGACCTACCGTCGCAGCTCACTTATTATCTGAAAGATCGTCTTCTAATCTTTAACAAGAAGTATTACAAACATTGAGTTTTCCGTATCCAAAACAGTAAAAACTGCGCTTAAATGTTTGAGCCATATAGCTACATCGTCGGCCTCTCAAAAGACTGTTCTCAAAAGCAGGATATGCACTGTCTAAACAACACAGTGTACTGAAAGGGGAAACTTACCTCAAAAACATTTTTAAAAAATGTAGGCAGTGTAATGTTAAATGTTGCCGTATTTATTTATTACTAAATGTGATATTGCAGTAATCTGGCATTGGCGTTTTACGTCGTTTTATAAATTTATCATTTAATGTAGACGCGACAAACACCGATGTTTTAGGGTCTGTTATTATTGACCATCGATGTTTAGACATCGATAATGAAATAGAAATCAGCACCGATGATTTGCCAACATATCACATCTCTACAAGCAACAACGCAGATGCATCAGATGTTTTGTAGCAGTGGAGTTGATTTAGCCAGCTATGATCAAATGTCACTTCGATTTATGATGTGAACTAATATGTTGCTGATACACATTTTATTACTGTTGACATTTTGTGTGTGTTACAAACTTAATGGTCGCACATCTTATTAAAAATACGTGGCAGTATACGTAAGCACTGGAGTAATTTTGGTGGATTGCCGAGATAGTTAATGTTTGTGGTTACGTTCCAGTAACAAAGCACATTCTTAGTACACACATACGAAGACACAGCGTTCCATACAAAGTGGTTCTAGAGTCATTTTGATCTGCTCGCTATACTTGGCGTATTTATCTACAGAGAATGTCAGGGGAGAGAACTATCAGTTCTACCTTCTTACAGTTCTGAAGCAAAGTGGAACTTGAACAGGATTTTGGCGATCATACCGTGATTTCAGTCCGTACTGCTATTAACCGAAAGGAATTGCAACGCAGAGGACTTACGAAAACTTTAAGTGACACTGTGCATTTAACATCACAAATACAGTTTTCAGCAGAAGAGTGTATCTTCCAAAATGACAATGTTCCTGCTCACATGGCTTGACGTGCACAAATCTGGGTGGACAAGGAGGAAATAACATTTCTCTTCCATAATAACCAGATTCGAAAAATATCAATCAGTTAAGGTCTAAGTTGGCAAATCTATGTAGGTTCCTGTAGTCTGTCCAGTACCTCTGAACAGTTTCTTCGTGAGGGTCGGAATAATGTAATATTACAATGCAGTAATACAATTTCAAAACCGCCGTAGCTCATGATATCAGCATAAATGTATCAGACTTGCAGTGCTGTATTTGTGTGATACACTGATGAGCCAAAACATTATGACAACTTGCTTAATAGTTTGTTTGTACGTCTCTGTAACTAAATACGTAACTGATTCTGCGAATCAGGAATCCGACAGTTCGTTGGTAGGTTTGTGGAGGTATGTGCATTATACACTACTGGCCATTAAAATTGCTACACCAAGAAGATATGCAGATGATAAACGGGTATTCATTGGACAAATATACTACACTAGAACTGACATGTGCCTACATTTTCACGCAATTTGGATGCATAGATCCTGAGAAATCAGTACCCAGAACAACCACCTCTGGCCGTAATAACGGCCCTGATACGCCTGGGCATTGAGTCAAACAGAGCTTGGATGGCCTGTACCGGTACAGTTGCCCATGCAGCTCTAACACGATACCACAGTCCATCAAGAGTAGTGACTGGCGTATTGTGACGAACCAGCTGCTCGGCCACCATTGACCAGACGTTTGCAATTGGTGAGAGATCTGGAGAATGTGCTGGCCAGGGCAGCAGTCGAACATTTTCTGTATCCAGAAACGCCCGTACAGGATCTACAACATGCGGTCGTGCATTATCCTGCTGAAATATAGGGTTTCGCAGGGATCGAATGAAGGGTAGAGCCACGGGCGTAATACTTCTGAAATGTAACGTCCACTGTTCAAAGTGCCGTCAGTGCGAACAAGAGGTGACCGAGACGTGTAACCAATGGCACCCCATACCCTAACGCCAGGTGATACGCCAGTATGGCGATGACGAATACACGCTTCCTATGTGCGTTCACTGCGATGTCGCCAGACACGGATGCGACCATCATGATGCTGTAAACAGAACCTGGATTCATCCGAAAAAATGACGTTTTGCCATTCGTGCACCCAGGTTCGTCGTTGAGTACTCCATCGCAGGCGCTTCTGTCAGTGATGCAGCGTCAAGGGTAACCGCAGCCATGGTCTCCGAGCTGATAGTCCATGCTGCTGCAAATATCGTCTAACTGTTCGTGCAGATGGTTTTTGTCTTGCAAACGTCCCCATCTGTTGATGCGGATAAGATGCCTGTCATCTCGACTCCTAGTGATACGACGTCGTTGGGATCCAGCACAGTGTTCCGTATGACCCTTCTGAACCCACCGATTCCATATTCTGCTAACAGTCACTGGATCTCGACCAAGGCGAGCAGCAATTTCGCGACACGATAAACCGCAATTGCGATAGGCTACAATCCGACATTTATCAAAGTCGGAAACGTGATAGTAGGCATTTCTCCTCCTTACACGAGGCATCACAACAACGTTTCACCAGGCAATGCCGGTCAAATGCTGTTTGTGTATGAGAAATCGTTTGGAAACTTTCCTCATGTCAGCACGTTGTAGGTGTCGCCACCGGCGCCAACCTTGTGTGAATGCTCAGAAAAACTAATCATTTGCATATCACAGTATCTTCTTCCTGTCGGTTAAATTTCGCGTCTGTAGCACGTCATATTCGTGGTGTAGCAGTTTTAACGGCTAGTAGTGTATGCATACGAAGAGTTCATGTAATTCGCGTATACAACGGGGCAGCTGATTTTCGCACGCGGTGATTGCGCCCGATAGCGACCCAGGTAGATTCCATAGGATTTACATCAGGTGTATTTGGTTGCCAAGACACCACCTTGAGTTCACTAGAATGCTGCTCAAACCACTGTAGCAGGGTACTGGCACCGAGACCCGGACAATTGTATTGCTTAAAGATGTCATCGCCGTCGTGGAAGACATCAAGCATGAAGGTATCAGGTGGTTCGCAGCTGTCAGCGTGTGCTAGATTACTACCACAGGTCCCATACAAGCGCAGGAGAATGTCTCCCATTGCATAATACTGCTCCCACCAGCCTGCGTCCGTGGTGCGCAGCACGTTTCGAGCCGCCGTTCATTCCGTTGACGGCGTTTGGGGAGACAACCAGAGCTCTAGTGCCGAAAAATGTGGTTCAGCTGAGAAGTTGACACGTTTCCAATGATCGACGGTCTAATCCCGATGGTCCCGTGCCCACTGAAATCATAACTGACAATGTCGTTGGCTCAACATTTGAGCGCATAGGGGTGGTCTGTCACGGAGCTCTTTGTTCAACACTGTACGATGAACGGTGTGCTCTGATACACTAGTGCATGCACCAGCATTGTGCTCTTTCGGCAGAGTGACATAGGGCACCATCTATGCTACTTTACAGAGCAGACAAGCCTCTGAACTCCACGTTCTGTGAAGATTCGTGGACGTTCAGCCATTAAGCGCGTAGTGATAGTTTCACTGTCATACCTCTTTCCGTAGACGCTCACGACAGCAGCACGTGAACATGCGACCAGGCTCTGCGTAGTAACAATCTGTCCATTGTCAACGTCGCTTATCTCACTAGTTTTTCACATTTGCAATCTATGTCTTCACTGTGGTGATACCCCGTCCGAAGCTGCTACGCTTACATTGTAACCTCCCCACACGAAATAATTAAATATTATCTGGTTAATGATTCTAATTTTTGTGTAACCTCACAACATAACTTAATTAATAATAATAATAATAATAATAATAATAATAATAATAATAATAATAATATGATTCTATTTTTTGTGTAACCTCTGAACAAAATTGGTTCCCATTTAATGTACCCACAAAATTCTTTTCTCATTTAATATAAGGTCGAAACAGAAAAATTCCTATACCTCGTAATAAAAAATAAATTCAGTAACCTGGTAAAATTTGGACGACAGCAGTGCTGCGTCATGGCCCTGTAAGATCATTCTGAAAAAAAGCAAAAATTCTCACCTCGATAAAGTCGGCGACTATCTGCTCTTACAATAGCTCTTTTCCGGCACAGCTCTGTGCAATGCTGGCCTATACATTTGTTATTTATGAAAGGAAGCAAATGATTTTTCTTTTGCAACAATCGGAATGATCATGCATTGAAAAAAATATTAAATTCTTTAAACTGAAATGAATGCTTGTTATTATTAGGACATTTTTAAAAGATATACGTGGGAGTTTACATAATATTACTAGATATGCACGAGGCTGCTTTTTTTTTACCTTATACAATAATACTCAGGCTCCGGCATCGCTGCACCGCGACCGGCCCAGCCAACATGATACACCAGACCAGACCAGAGCAGACACACACACACTGGCAACAACTTACTGCTACTGCTACACAGTTCGTACAGTCAACACTGCTCTCTGGTCAGCGATTCTCTTATACCTTGCATATCGCAGGCAGCGCATGAGCAATACATCGAAATTACATCTGCTCGGACCTCTTACAACATATGTGTGTTACCGCGCACGTCCACGCAAGGTCACCAGAAGGCATCCAACGTCGCAGTGGGCGGTGGTCATAATGTTTTGGCTTATCAGTGTATGTGGGGAAAGTGATGACTCCACTTAATCGATACCTTATTTGTAGAGCATAACTTACAAAGCTCTGTCAAGGCAGGTAGGCGAGCGAATATGAATCAATAAACAGGACGAACAACCCTTGGCTCAGTACTCACAAAGGAATGCGTGTCGTTCCCGATATAAGTTACGTGTGGACTCCTGCACAATTTCACACCTTCGCCTCAGAAATGCGACACAAACAGCTAAAACACAAAATCTCATGTGAACAATGCAAGACAGTGGCGTAAATGCCATTCCTGCTGTTGTATTAAAGTGACGCCCCGCCACCTCATTAACAGAAACACTACATTATCAGGATCTTATACTACAGCAGCAGTTTGGTACCACGAAAAGAGCACAGCCTGCTGCTTATTTACATTTATACCTCGAACATTTACAAGCGAATGACAAAATGTCGGTTATCGCCTTCAAAAATGAAGTGCAATTGATTAAGATGGACTCCTTTTACTGTTTTGTTACGGAAGTTGCGTGGTCGCTAATTTACAATACATGTGTGTCTGAATTTTAATCCACATATATCTATTACTGACATATTTAATATCCTTCCTGTATTTTAAAATTTCAAGTGATTGTACTGCAAAATAATGAAGACGTAGTTTTTTGATTTTAAAGGCAATGTTACTAAAACAGTGGCTTTCTGTTTCCAAATTTCATCAAAATGTCGCACACGATAAATACCTTTTATGACGTAGTGCCTGTCTCTAAATGCATGGGTGTTTTTCAGCTCAACTGAGTTCAGCTTTTTGTCTAACATGTATACTTGATTTGGCCCAGATAAGTGCAAAAAGGTATGCAAGTAAGATTTTCGAAAACTAATGATATGCAAAAGTTAACGTGGCTTTTTGTCTGCCGTGACATCCAAGGAATTTGTTAAAAGAAACAACTGTGGATCAAGCTGCCTTCTAAAGTAGAGTATTACGATATGTTTTTTTTCTATGATATGTAACGAAACTTTTCACAGAAAGAGACGTAGGCTGTAGTAATTACGAATGCCAAGACTAGGGACACAGGGCAGATTCCATTCCGTTACCTGATGTTTAGGTCACAAAGCAAGTGGGCTATGTTAGCAATTTTGTCCTTAATGCTTATCACATTTCTCGTCTCCTTATAGAATATATTTCACTGTAAAGTTTAACAAGTACTGTACAGCTACACTCTTTTCAAAGGTTCTTTAGTGCAGTTGAATAAATACGTACATGTGCTTTTAAGACAAAATTGCTTCAATATCTTACTACACAAACAGTTGCTTTTAGCTACACAGTAAACACTATGTACTGCATACTCATTCTTAATTGTACTTTTAACCGGTCGAAGAGCTTGTTCCATTGCTTTTGAAGGTTCTGGAAGTAAGTGAAATTAGTAGCTTAGAAGATCCACAATCGATAAATGTATGCCTGCCGGGGTGCCCAAGCGTTTCTAGGTGCTACAGTCCGGAACCGCGCGACCGCTACGGTCGCAGGTTCGAATCCTGCCTCGGGAATGGATGTGTGTGATGTCCTTAGATTAGTTAGGTTTAAGTAGTTCTAAGTTCTACGGGACTGATGACCTCAGATGTTAAGTCCCATAGTGCTCAGAGAAATTTGAACCATTTTGATAAATGTATTTTCTGTACAAACGTTTACTGACGGCTGCTTTTCCTTCCGAATTTTAGGATGCCCATTTAGAGTCGTTATTTTTGTCATTCGATTGAGCAGCTGTTACTGTTGATGGTAAGGTGTAAGCAAATCAGAGAAATACACCACTCTGTTTAAGCCTGTGTATCCTCTGCAATTATGTGGTCGTTGGTTTTGTGACACGAGGAGGGATGGGTTCCACTCTCCTAATTCTGAAAATGTCGATCTCTGTCGACTGCTGTCAGTGGAGAGCGTAGCGTTTCATGCGCAGTCCTAATAGGATAAGGCATTTTTAATTCTTGTTTCAGTCTTACGCGAATTTATTTCGCTTTATTCTTTCCCGGAACCTGACAAACAGTTTCAATTTCTTTACAACAAATAGGTTACGTAGATGAGAGAGACAAGTAGTTATAGGCTGTTCTTATTCTACCTCGTTCTGTTGAAATGCAATACGAAGATGCCACTGTCACACACGTTAAAGAAAGGCAGATTGAGAACCGCATTTGAGAGCCGATATTTGAATACTGCTGGCACGGAGTTACGTTATTCCTCTTTTTAGTAGGACCGTCTGGTCACATAAATTTGTATTTATAAGTTTATTACTCCACGAAACACTCATTAACAAGCGCCTTAACTTTCATTTTAGTCATTGAGAAACACCTTCGGATTGCCACATATCGCAGAGACCAGATTCTGCGGCCAGCTAAAATAATAATCTGGTGTATGACAGCAGTTCGTAATCGGATTTCCATAATGTAAGCTATATCAAAACGGTCATTTGCCATTTACAATAAAACAAATGGTGAAAGAATATTTTTTGGAAGCTCACTTGACGTATAACATCAAAAACATGAAAGTTCCGTTCGTATTATTCAGTTGATTTTTCTGTTAAGCCATCGTGAAACTAGATCATGAGTCAGTACTAAGAATACCATGCATCGGTTGTCAAATATGTGTGATTTATTTCGAGTTTCGTGTCTATTCTATCATTGGAAATGATGGAATAATGTAGCCCCGAAACATGTGGTGGTGTGTAAATCACATTTTCAATAGCTGGCGAGTAATATTCTCAATACTGTACCATAGAAAGAAGGAACCCATAAATAGTGAGATGTGATCTGCTATCTGCAGCGAAGAGTGCACCGCTTTGAAAGTCCCGGGAGGACTAAAATTTTATGTTAGGCAAGGGCTCGGATACGAAATATTGCCTTTTGATCTGCAACTACTTGTGTAAACAAAATGTCAGTATGTATTCGCTGTATGAACGTTAAAAAATGGTGAATATTATGGAGTGTCATTTCTTTGCTGACAAGTTCGCGTTTTCTGGTTACTTTCCAAAACGGAAACACAGGTTTGCTGTTTCCAAAGGTTATACGTATCCCCAAAAACTGTTGTACAAAATCTTTCACAAATCGGCCTTTCAACAGCCACCAACAAAAAATATAATTAAAAACCTTATAGAGTCTTTTTAAGATTATAAGGAATGAAACAACTTAAATTAAGATCCTTCCTTTTAACAAAATAACAAGCATAATTGCCCACAAATTTAATAGGAAATTTAGCGGAACTAAATCCCCATTCGTAAAACAAACAACAGTACAGAACAGTAAATACGAGATAGTATACTGTCAACTAAGAATCTGACAGGATACAGCCAAGTAGCGCCGAGCGTCACCAAGACGTAGGCTGCCGAGCTAACGCCGTCCGAACATATTTCAATAAAGGCGGCCTCGCCGCAGCCCCCACCCCTCCAACCCCCTGTATTGGTCGTTCCGGGACTCACTGTGCCCGCCCTTCGTAGCACACTGTAAAATTAAAAAACATAGTACAGACAACCAAACCGAAGGACATAACACAACCCTCTTATTTCAGAGTTATACCCCCCCCCCCCCCCTTTTGATTTAATACCCTTAACACATGAAAGACCTTAAACAAATAGCATAGAAAACTATTCAGTTCTTACTGCTCAATTCTTTAAGCTTACAGGCAGACACCAATAACAAGCATGAGTCTGGAGAAGTTAACGGCATGCCGAACGAAGAGCATAAAAAACCATAATACAAGACACCAAAGTCACGGCCGCTTCAAACGGAGATCACAGAATAAATCATAAGATACTCAAGCAACATTACAAACACACTGTCTTACCACTAAACATGGCCTGCGCACTATTCTATAATGACTCAGGCAGCCTTCGCGGTACTCACTCTTAGTGCTCCCGTCACTGAGCAAAGTTTTACAGTCTTTCAGCACTACTCAACATAAACTGGAACCAAGAGTGAATTCCTTATTCCCGCCACGGCGGTGATAATCACATACAAATCACTGTTTCCGGCTGTGAACACATTACGATCAGATTGATCATAAACACAACTTCAAAGAAATGGCTGATGCGCACCTTTAATAGCGGCAGACGACGAGAATCCACATAGCATACATGGGCATCCAGCGTCAGGTAGTACAATATACACACTCTAGTGCATTGCAGGCCATCACCACCATCCCACTGCACCGCTGACACACTCCTCAAATCATAACACAACGCCGCGAGTAACCAATGCTCCTCCGTAACGGTCGCTCCAAGACACGCCAACACAACTTACCCCCAAGCAACGGGCAAGCACCACCACTAGGGACCCATAGCAAAAAACCAAGAGAACCATACCCGGAAATTCGCGATTAAATAGCGGCTGGAAGAGGAAAACTAAAGAGAAAACGCGCATGCCAGCTCTAACGAGATTACTGCCGCTACTAGATAAGAGAATCACTGGATCCAGCGACTCCCCCACGGCTCATGTTGTGTTTTTCATCTTAACGATATATTTATAATAACATAATGGTTGTCAGTCGACAGGTACTTGTAAAGGGAGGGGGCACCTTACAAAAAGGTGTGGGTTTTCTCAACTATTAGTATGTCATACATTGATGGTAGTACGGAATCCAAGTTTTCAACTTCGGGAAACCTGTTCTAACGCGAAATTATTGTACTGCTTCTTGTTTTTCCTCTACGTTTTTTTCCATTGCCGGCTGAAATTTAAGTTCATGTGGATGAGTGGGAAAAACATTCCTGCGACGTTCGAATTCAGCATTACTACTGCTGTTTGCACAGTCACAGCGATTTAATAACTAACCGTAACTTCACAAAGCGATATAAATGGAACGAGCACCTTAGGTTGGTAGTGCAGTTCAAATGGTTCAAATGGCTCTGAGCACTATGGGACTTATCATCTGAGGTCATCAGTCTCCTAGAACTTAGAACTACTTAAATCTAATTAACCTAAGGACATCACACACATCCATTCCCGAGGCAGGATTCGAACCTGCGACCATAGCAGTTGCGCGGTGCCGGACTGAAGCGCCTAGAACCACTCAGCCACTGCAGCCAGCTGGTAGTATGGAAGTTCTTTTTGCGAGACAGTATTGATAAAATTTAGAGAAGTGGTACTTGAGGCTGACTACAGAACGTTTTGAATTCTCTACCATCTTTTTACGAAACTATGGGGTGGTTTTCCGTCTGTACCAGGACTGCAGACATGTACCTGCAAAATAAACGAAACATTAAATTAGTTTACTCATCTTGAGTGGTAAGTGGTTATCTGTAATAATTACTTGAGAGAATATGAACGTTGTGAACAACCTTGAGAGATTGCAGGGCACTCTCACTTCTGATTCGGTGTAGGGAATACGATCTAGAGCGATTTGACTTCATACATTGTGATGAAATGGTGGGCAGCAGTTTATGGTCTTGTTTGCGTGCTTTAGGGAAAGAAATACAGTAAGCTTTAGCTGCATTCAAAGGAACAGAGTGCCGACTTAAACGACTGCAGTAAAAGCACAGTGTTGGTGGGGCGACAAAGCGCGGTTTTTCTGGAGAACGGTGAGGAGACATTTCCAGACGGGCCGTGCCGCAGTCGCATTGTGTAGAAACACATTAAGTTTCGGCGCCAGACAACCAGGTATATAGCCTAGCGCCGAAAAGACGCTGACAGGACATTGTAGGCTTTGTTAGGGAGCAAGCCGCCAAAAGAAATGTAAACGTTCTGCAAATGTCCATGGGACAGGAAAACTGGCGCCCAAACGTCCAGACTCTGTTTCAAAATATCTTTTGTCAATGAGAGTTTATGGCCATTCTTTGCAAATTTTGAAATGGACACAACAGGGTAGATAACAAGCTGTTTATGGAGGGCTGTGCTTCCACCCTGTATTGTGTTAGTAAAAGACATGGCAAACGTGTGGGAAAGAGGCCACGAAGCTAAATTTTTTTCCGTTTTCTGTCAATTAACTTTAAGTCTCTGATTGGTCAAATCGGTTTGCAGTGCAAAGACCATTCTCCGAGGTTAGAATGCGGGACTCCAGCTCGTGATTGCTTTTGCGAAATACGAGGAAGTCAAAAAAGAGAATTGTGCTTTTGAAACCAAGCTGAGGGGGAAATACTGAGAAAGGGACATTGTCACTCTTGTACAAGTCTCTTGTACTGGCGCTTCGCTAGTAAAGATCTGCAGGTCTCTACCTAAATGGTGAGACTTGTGTCCTTCGCTAGGGCGTGACTTAGAGCCTGTGCCAGTCACCTTCTGAACCATCAGAGGCACTGCTTATATCATCACAGTCGCAACAAGTGATGCGTGGGTGTACTTACTTGTCTTGAGTCAGCCATCTAAATATTTGTGGCTACGAAAGCTTTCCCGGCGTAATAATTGAACTCCGGCGAGTTCGTGCACCAGCACTCTCACCTGAAGATGACGGCCAGATGGACCGCGGAAATATTGTGTCATGAAGACGTTATGATCCGGCTGCATACCCGAGAAGAATATTATCATCTAAATATTTGACGTATTCCGACACGCACAGTCGTGGCACGGAGTCAAATTGGTTTGGCAGACTAGCAAACGGGTCCACCTGCACACTGGAATCCATCAGGGTTTCAGAGGCTCTTAGGGAAGTACCAGTGTTCTGAATTAACCGAACGCTAGACCGCGTACTTGCATTTTTTGGGAACACACATTTAATAACAGATTGCCGCCGTCCATGACTTCAGTTGCCGAACACATCATAGTGTGGCACCTTGACCAGTAGGATGGTAAAGTATTCGCTGCTGCAACGTAGGGCTGTAATATCTATTTCTCAACACCCTGTTCTTTCGAACCATATTTTTACGTTTTTTGTATGGTAGAATAAAGATGCTTGGTGTGGCGTGGTGGTGGCTAGTTTGACGCCATAACCTGGATTCACGTGTATGAAGTGAGATAGAGCAAGTAGTGTTCTAGTTAGTGTCGTGTGTCGATCCCCAGCAGATCACTTTGTCCACCGTAGATCCCATTATAGTAAGGCTTTTGTTAAATAAATATTTTTGTATGATGTTTCTTTAATAATTTTGTTGTCTTGTCTTGTTTAAGCTCAATAAATCGATTGTGAATCAGACTACAACTTCTCCCTGAGTTCTGATTAACAGATCCTTCGCATTTTTATCGCAATCTAGATCAGAGACATAAGGAGTAGTTTTTTTCATTTGGTGTCCACTGCGTGGATCTTTTACTTCATTAACAGTAATCGTCTTTCAACATTTTCATATGTGGATAAAATGTTACATGTACGGCTGGTATTGGAGACATGTAATAATCTTTTATTGAGATCTGAAAATGGTAACCTTGCTTGTCGAAGCCGTTAATAGACAATGAAGACTGTCTACAAATGATCTTGGCTAAATACTGGGCTTTTATCGTTTCGAGGTGACAATTCAATGCAACCCTCACTGGTGAGTCACTTTCATAATAAGATGTTCAGATGGTTCAAATGGCTCTGAGCACTATGGGACTTAACATCTGAGGTCATCAGTCCCCTTGAACTTAGAACTACTTAAACCTAACTAACCTGAGGACATCACACACATCCATGCCCGAGGCAGGATTCCAACCTGCGACCGTAGCAGTCGCGCGGTTCCGGACTACAGCGCCTAGAACCACATGGCCACCGCGGCCGGCTAATAAGATGTGTAAAACGAGTAGCAGAAAGGTAATTTGGGGCAAATAAAAAAGTGGAAGGTGTGGCGACCGGGGCGGACCGCAGGCCTTGGCGGTCGCCGTGTCGCCTAGTGGGAGAGTCTCTCTGCTTTAAGCCCGCTCGCGCCTTGGCTCGTTGCGGGTCATTCCATCCCGCTCTTCTCCGGCCCCGCTCGCATCATCCGGCAGCCGCCCCGCGCCGTAATAACGCGGGAACACGTCGCCGGCCGCCAGCTGCGGACGCCGCAAAAAAGGCGGCGCTGCGCGCGAGTCGTCGCCGCTGCACGGCGCCTCGCCAGTCGCCACCAGCGACCCGCCGCGCCACTCTGGTTTTCCGATTCCGCTCTCAGTGGCTGCCACTCCGCAGCTGCCGCTCCACTCCTGTTACTCTGCCGTATGACATCGATTATTTGTCAGCCAGCGTGTAGCGGATTGCTGCGCAGCGCTCATCCACTACTGTGCAGAGAACACGCACATATGTTTGCGTCAGCTTCCTCTCCTAAGTCGCGGAGGCTACGTCATTTCCTCCTGCGTTCCTACGGTATCCCTGCGTTTCTACTATTATAGGCAGTACCTCAGAATAACAGTCTCCAGAGAAATTTAGCCTTGTCAGTACTGGTGCGATTCAAGACACGAGACGACAGCGTATTAAACAAGCAAATCAGCTATACATACACCAAGATATGAGACATTTTGACCAATCCCACCATACTTAGAACGATAGACCAAAATTTCAGTAATTTCCTTAACAGGATTGTTATAAAAACACTTACCCCTCCTCCGCTCCCCCAACCCCCACCACCCTTTCTCTCTCTCCTCTCTCACCCCCCATCACTTCTCTCTCTCTCTCTCTCTCCCTCCCTCCCTCTCTCTCTCTCTCTCTCTCTCTCTCTCTCTCTCTCTCTCTGTGTGTGTGTGTGTGTGTGTGTGTGTGTGTGTGTGTGTGTGTGTGTGTTATAGATAAGGAGGGAGGGAGGAAAAACTGTTTAAGTGAAAAAGAAAGACAGAACCCTTAGAGGATTGGTTCGTTGTCTGTCCGTCAGGAGCGGGTAGATCTATTAAGTTCACTTTTTTGCCACATGTTAATTTCTATGATCCTTGGTGGTGTAAGAATTTTAAGCTTCCAAGTCAATTCATTCAGCTCTGCATGCCGGATTGGTTGAGCGGTTCTAGGCGCTACAGTCTGGAACCGCGCGACCGCCACGGTCGTAGGTTCGAATCCAGCCTCGGGCATGGATGTGTGTGATGTCCTTAGGTTAGTTAGGTTTAAGTAGTTCTAAGTTCTAGGGGACTGATGACCTCAGCAGTTAAGTCCCACAGTGCTCAGAGCCATTCAGCTCTTGCCAAGAAAAGTGAAACACTTAGAAAGGAAGGACAAAATGAAATGCAACTCCGCTTGTTGCGACGCTATATGACCTTATTTCGAATTCGAGGCAAATTAACAAATAACTTGGCAGTATGAGCCCGCTGCAGCCTCAGTGCGTGCAATGAATTAGTTGAGAAAAATGTCATCAAGCCGTTACATCCACTCCTGAGGCGCAAAACTTGCCGCTCTTTTCAAATTTTAAGTATTAGGGTTCCCATTTAATATAATCACTTTAACCTCCAAACAACTTTGAAACTCACGTTGAAGGTCATGGCCATTGGTAGCAATGGATCGCCCTCTTTGCCACTAACAGCTTTTATCTAAAACGTAGGGCTCCATCCCATATCCTTTCCTATTTATTCCCCATTATGGATAAATATAAGAATTATTAAGTCGTTCTCCGAAAAAGGGCTCTCCCTCAATTTTGAGTAAACGCATGCTATATCTTTCAATACAATAAACAGAGATAAATCAACAGTTGATGTAGCTCATAAACAGGAATCAATAGGTAGGGTAGAAAGCTCAAAATTTTTGGGCTTACCTATTGATGATAACTTGAAGTATGAGAAGAATGTCACTGAGCCTCCCAAACAGTTAAGTGCACCTTGTTTAGGACGTCCAGGAAACAAACGAATCACCCTCCTGACATATCCTGCCTACCTTCACTCGATAATGTCTCATCACTTGAAAAGAAAGTATTGATTACTCAAAAGCGACCAGTAAGACTTAAATGTGGTTCCACTCGCAGTCCACACGCAGGCAGCCACTTCTCCAAGGAGTTGCACATTTTCAGTGCACTGTCACAATACTTATATTCCCTAAATAAATTCGTCATAAATTATCGAAAACAAATTGAGATAAATAGTTACACCGATACAAAATATACAAGAGGATAAAAGACCATTACTACCCATTATGAAAGCCGTCGGTGGCTCAGAAAAGTGTTCAGTATGCAGCAATAAAAATTTTTTATGATTTGTATAATATCACAAAATGTCTGACAGGATTGAAATTTCTCAAGGTGGATTGGGCTGAGTGGTGGTCTGCTATACTTCACCTCATGTACCAAACACTTAAATAAGTTGCCACCTGATCATTCCTTTTGTATACAATAAATGTTGCTTACTAAATATTCGGTGGCCGTTAAGTATTATTAATCAGGGTCCAGCTAGTCTGTGCCCTGAATCTGTGTGCTCTCTTCCTCCAACTTGGCTCTGACTTCGCCTCCTTACAGCCTGCAGATAAAGCTACTGAAAATTAAATTCTCGTTCTCGTTCACTCCATCACATAAATAAGAAGTGAGATTCTATTCACCTTCTTATATCGTCTTCAGAATTACAACTCGATAAATGAAGACAGCTACCCACTCGTATACTGCCTCACCGTACTACTTTCGTAACAGATCTGATATTCAAATTGATAATTAAAAATTACAATACATTAATTATCTTTGACATTTCGCGTTTTTAGATTTCATGGAGCTCTTTCTTCGGCACCACCCGTTCCAAGGAACTCCTACCTCCACCTCCGTAGGTAGGGTCGTCTGACTACTATCCACTTCCGTACAGTCACTGGATCGTTAGCTCTGGTATCAGCGCCTCCCAACAGTGGGGTGCTCACCACTTATTGACTACTCTGGCGCGAACATCTTTTCTCTGACATGTGTGTTTAAGGACATCATACCTCTCATTCAATGAATGGAGTGTATCGCTACAATATCAAAGGAAGTTTAGAGACTGTAACCACTTCTCCTGGAAAACTTGTTCTATTCCAAGGACAAATTTTTGCTTAGAAACTTGTAGACTATAAGAAAGAGACCTGATTGTTAAGTGCAGTTGCATTATTATGACTAAATAATTAAATGATAATTAATGTTAACACTGATCGCGTATACTTATCCCCTAAACTCAACTGTTCCACATCAGTTCGGTAAAGGAATCGTTCAAATGATATACGAAACATATAACTAGCTAATTATAGCTCCTCAAGACTTTCTGTAAGCCTTCTCAACGGTTTCGTTTTCTTACACCCTAAATACAGAACCAATTAGGTAACATAGACAGCTCCACATACACTCTAAAAAAAAAACAGTCGTTCAACGTAGGAATTATCCGATGAGGACGGAAATTAGCAGCTGTGATGTAAATGTCCAGACAAACAAATATTAAAATTTAAGAAAAAAGTGAATGATTTATTCAAGAGACAGAGCTTCATAGCCGCGTTGATCCAACTCTGGCCGTTACGCAAGCAATTATTCGGCTTGGCATTGATTGTTAGAGTTATTTGATATCCTCCTGAGGGATATCGTGCCAGATTCTGCCAAATGGCGCTTTAGATAGTGAAAATCCCGAGCTGGTTAGAGGACCCTGCCCATTATGCTCCAAACGTTCACAATTGGAGAGAGATCCGCTGACCTTCCCGGCCAAGGCAGGGTGTGGCAAACACGGAGACAAGCAGTTGAAACTCTCGGCGTGTGCGGGCGGCCGAGCATGATCTTGTTGAAATGTAAGACCAAAATGGCTTGCCACGAAGGGCAACAAATCGGGGCGTAGAATATCGTCGATGTATCGCTGCGCTGCAAGGATGCCGCGAATGGCAACCAAAGGGGTCCTGCTATGAAAAGAAATAGCACACCACACCATCGCTCTTGGTTGTCGGGTCAAGGGCGTGTGACAATCAGGCGGTAAGCCAGCGCTGTCCAGGGCGTCGCCAGAAGTGTCTTCGCTGGTCATCCAGGCGCACTTCGAAGCAGAGCGGTATTCATAAGAGTTCTACTCCATACAATGAGACTCCTGGCTGGAGACGTCCGCTACGCAGTCTTAATCCGTCACGAAATTTCAAAACAGCGCAGGCATTGTGGAAATATCTGCTTCCTTTATTGATTACACATGTAATTAACCCGTAGACAAGGAACGCAAAAAAGTCACCGAATTTAAGATCTCGAGGACTGTCTGGCTGCCAGTATTTTGTAGCTCAATTAGCGCCACCCAGGCGACACATACACGCTAATTGAAGTTGCCGAGTCTGTGTTAACCAATGATCTATCAACTATTGGTGAATATTTTTGCAAATTGAGGTTGCACCCAAGCACCGTTAAGAAATAAATCTCTAACTGTCACCTAAACAAGATGATAGTCAACACAGAGCTCGCGTTCCACCTTGGTTCAAATGGCTCTGAGCACTATGCGACTTAACTTCTGAGGTCATCAGTCGCCTAGAACTTAGAACTAATTAAACCTAACTAACCTAAGGACATCACACGCATCCATGCCCGAGGCAGGAATCGAACCTGCGACCGTAGCGGTCACGCGGTTCCAGACTGAAGCGCCTTTAACCGCACGACCACACCGGCCGGCCCGCGTACCACCTTAAAGGAGGGTTATTCAGGCGTAACAGAAACACGGAATAACTAGAGATCATGCTTGATAGACTGTACCATTACAAACAAAATCTATTAAGAACAGATGCAAAAATCAAAACTCAAAATAACATCCTTCAGAAACTCTGTGGCACATCATAGGGATCAGCTGCATCAACACCTCATACTTCGGTTCTGAAATTGATTTACCCTGCCGCAGAACATTGCTCACCAGCGTGGATGAACAGTGCTCACATAAAACTTGCCGATACACAACTCAAATGTACCAAGCGTCTGATAACTGGTTGCATATAACACACACCTACAATCTGGCCACCGACAACCTTCATCTCTGCGGCGGGAAAGTACCGCAGCACAAAAACTACAGAAAAATTCTAACCTCCATGTTCACACATGCCAGCAAAGATAGGCTTCTTTCTCGTCACTCACCCCTGGAAACCGTAAGAATGTTTGTTGGAAACGGCTTTAATACTGATGGCTGCTGGAGACACACATGACAGAGTAATACTACGACAGAACAAGTGAAGATGCTATACATATCGACCAAGCCACCTCGCTTTGATTTGCCACGCAATATAAGAACGGTTCTTAATCGAATAAGAATCAACGGTGGAAGGTGTGCCCATTGTTTGCACAAATGGAAGAAAATAACATCTCCGAGCTGTGACGTGGCACTGAAAAGCAAACTGTTCATGATGTAGTTCAAGAACGTCCTCTGAGACCTTTCCTTGGCGATCCAACAGATTTCCTGGTGATGGCATAGGAATCCACAGACTATATTCGTAGTCTGAGATAATTGTAATGTCATTTTTTGTGACGTAGCGATATGCAAAAGAAAAATGAACACACCTTGTTCTTTTTCGAACGCGTCCTTGGTAGTGTCTCGATCTCAATCAAAAATTTTAAAAAGCTTCTGCAGAAGATATGTGACCAGTTGAGTGCTTAGGTGACCTCTCGATGTTTCCCTGCAGTTGCAGTTCTTATACAGAACGTTTCAGTGTGTATTAGAACATGTAATCTTTTATACGTAACTCCGGTAAATTCTCTGGGAACAGTTCCAAGTTCCGACAACGTCACAATATTCAATTTGTTCAAATGACAGACGAAGTATATATCATTAGTATAGCTATTGCGGCTTGTAACTGGTATCATTATATTTGCACGGTCAGGCAGAAGAAATACATGAATAATTTAAGCATATTTCGGATGTTTTCTCTGCCAGAATACAACATTTTCGTTTTTGGGTTATACTGGTACTCTGAGATCTACGACAAGTGTGTGCAACCCCGGTTTCGTTTAGAGCGCTCGTACAAAAGAATCAAAGAACAAAAGCCGTAAAGTAAAAGCGAGTCTGGCCCTAGGGCAAGCTAAAGCTCGTGTGGCGGACAGGACTTTTGTTCCTCTAGCACAAACGGGCCTGCCAGCTGCAAGGCACTGGGATCGAGCCCCGCCGCTCCCCAAGAGTCATTCACCGCGAACAAAGGCCCCGTAAAAGTCCTGCGTGCAGTTGTTCTTTTTATCTACACACGGTCTAGTGCACAAGATTTAAAAATTCTTGTTCTAGAATTAGAATAATCTCTGTTCAGTTCCTCTTTCCTCTCTCGTTTTGCTGAATATGTATTATAAATATTAGGTTCTGCGTATTTTATTTTATTTTTTAAATTAGCTTTTCCAGATAGTATACTAATGTCTCATTTCGAAACATCTGCTAGATCGATCTGTATGTTGGTATGAATTCATTTTACCATCCAAGTGAAGTGCTACATAATAACAGAGGTCACATCGCAAGTCATTTTATTCGTTGAGCTCCATCTAAGCCGCTGACTGTTGGCTTGAAGAGTCCAGTTTCGGTTCGCAGTGACCATGTCGAATTTTTTTGCGTCCACGCACTCTAGTGATGACAACTAATATGATTCTTCATTAAAACAGCAGCGACATCGGCACACGAGCTGCAAAGTGAGGAGAAATCGTAACACTCGCAACGACACCCGCACCGCCAATCTTTCATTTATCGCTAAAAAAGCGAAAATAGTGTATCTTCGGAAAACTTCAGTTTCTTTTCTTTAAAGTACTTTCAGCTCCATATTCAGTTTCGCAGGACTCTTACGACAGCGTAATTATTATCGTTAACTATATTTCATGACATATGTATGATTTTGAAATTCATCACAATTTTCAGCCCTAAATTGCGTTATTGCTTATGTAATTGTTGATAATTTCCACACGTTTCATATTTCTGTAAGTATTCAAACGTTACACAAGTCCGAAGTTAAATCATGTGTCTCATACTTGGGCTGGCGTAGAAACATCTAATGCGCTTTAGACGCGTTCAGGGTCTGATTTAACTTTGTTGCAGTACTCAAAATTTACCCCTGTTTCATGCCTTAGAATCACAATCTATACTACGTAAGCACCTTACGGCGTGTTACAAAGGGTACTAGTGGTACCTATGTTACTTCTCAACCGGCCTCTCATCCATTCGTGTCGAGTGACTGTCGATGAACCTCCGCGTGAACTTTAATTTCTCTGATTTTTTTCGCGCCGTGGTCATTCGCGAGTGCGTGACCGACGTCCCACTTGACACAATGCTCAGCTTATGACTTGAGCCGAATCTGACTCGTACCTGATGTAATATAATACTCCATTGTCTGTTAGTCTGTTACATTTAATACGCTAGCTAACAAAACAATTAAGAAGTCTGTATTTTTCTTGGGACAGGTAACTCTGAGGCGTGTCGGTGAGGTTATAACAGAAATTCTGACGACTCTGTTCGACAATGAAGTTTTGACATGGCTCTAATTGCTGACTATATGAGCGAGAAGAATTGCTGAAGTTCTTCTCTATTTTTGGTAAACCATGTTAGAATATCACTAAAACTGGCAGGAAATTGTAGGAACGCGTTGAGATACTCAACGCTTCGTGCAAAGATGAAAGCTAATAACCTATATAAAAAAGAAGTGTTTCGCTAGTAAGCATCAAAAGATCCACTTATTACACTATTACCTAATAGTCACTACCATCAGTCAAAAATGAAACATCTAGCGATTTCCATACATAACAACATAACGTGAACAGTCATATAAATCACTATAGTCGACGTTATTGACCCGACAGATTCAGAAACTGTATGGATAATTAAGAATATTACATTTATAATTAAGAATATGTCATCCATTATTCCGTGTCTGTTATACATTTTTAATTAGATAACATGTTTCGATCACTCTGGATCATCTTCAAATCTAAGAAGCTGCATCAGCAACCCGTCTTGTCTAATCAGAATCACATGTCATACTACTCTGAACCACAAATCACAGTACTTTGATATGTGATTCTGAGTAGACAAGACGGGTTGCTGACACAACTACTTAGCTCTAAAGATGATACATAGTGATCAAAACATATTATCTAAGTAAAAAAAGAGCAACTAAGACGGAACAATAATTGAGAATTATGTTATTCCCATAAATGTTGTCTTGGGGGATAGGTGATATAATAAGCTACGTCGAAAGAATACTAAGACAATTCTTTCACGGTTTGTTTCATAATTTTATTCCGACACATTCTTGAGTATTGCTCGCCAGTGTTCCTGAGTGATAGCCAGTACTGGATTATAAAGCACTTCGTCTTCAGGCCACAGGTGGACCATCGGGACCATCCGACCGCCTTGTCATCCTCACTGAGGATGCGGTTAGGAGGGGCGTGTGGTCAGCACACCGCTCTCCCGGTCGTTAAGATGGTTTTCTTTGACCGGAGCCGCTGCTATTCGGTCGAGTAGCTCCTCAGTTGGCATCACGAGGCTGAGTGCACCCCGAAAAATGACAACAGCTCATAGCGACCCTGATGGTAACCCATCCAAGTGCCGGCCACGCCCGACAGAGCTTAACTTCGGTGATCTGACGGGAACCGGTGTATCCACTGCGGCAAGGCCGTTCCCTGGATTACTATAGGGCAGATGTCATTTAGTACTCTACATACCCGCGACCTCCACGTCGCCCATCCCACATCCCCTAACCACAGATCGGCGATGGCTCACAGTGAGGATGAGACTGTAAGAGTCCAATGAGGTTGGTACATTTGTCGGGCAACAATACCTATAAACAGACGTAAATTCGTCAGAGGGAGGACGGAATACTATACTGCAGCTGCCCACAACATTACATAATTACCTCCATGTTAAAATGCAGCAAAAGGTCAGTCTAACGCGTAATCTTACTTGGCCGCGATGGATAAATAAACTCGGCCTGTCTTTACAAAGTGAAGAATAACGACGTCTTACATACCCCCTTCAGTCTTTGTTAGTCCACAACGCATGGCCTCGGCCCCACTGCCTCCTTGTAACACATTTTCAGTGGTGGAAACGGATTCTGAAGCTACTATTTAACTGCGAATATTCACTTCGTGCACCCAACGACGGATTGTTAAAGAGTTAAACTGACTTGAAATACCAAAGTCTACATCGTCTACAAACCATAACTATCGTATCTCATCGATACTGCCACGGAAGATATTGACGATACCGCATCAAAGAGGTTGAGGCATTGCCGACGACTCAAGTGTTACCGTCACGCATTGGCCAGGATGCCTTTGTAAGCAGCGGTCGAGAGGTCATTGACAGGCTTGAAATTGAATTGAAAATTGGAATTGTTTTGTAACCGATGCATGTAATTGGGGTTGCGTCTGATTATATCCACTGCTCGAGGACATTAGGCTTGACCACCAATGCAGAACTGTTAAACTGGAAGATGGTTTTTCTTGCTGCTGTGAGATGTGGAGCAAAGGCACAGGGACTGTCTGGTACAAGATTAAGGGCTTGAGAATAAAGCACTTTGGATAATACCAGACACGCCCTGGTTCGTTCCGAGAATACTCACAAACCGAGATGCAAGCATCCCATCCACCTTCACCTTCATGCAAAAAAAGAACTCTTCCCTTCTATGACAAATCTGATATGCCACTACACCATCTCATTTAATCACTAAGATCTGACTCCTTTCGAGTGAACTACAAACATCCAACGAACGTTATAACTCGCCATTTTATGTATAACAATTGACGCTAGATGACGTACTAGAACAAAACTAAAGAAACGCACGTAAATAACCCCACATTTCTTACCCTTCAGCTTAAACAGAAGGTATTCAGGAAAAATCCACAGGTTCTTCAAACAATAAAGCAGCAGCCACTGCAGAGTCGTTTGCCGAGTGACTACTGTTGATATCATCCTCGTGATGCGCTACCGCAACCTGGCTGCCCTCTACTGTTCTGGACTATAGACTACTGTACGGACTATTAACTGCTGTGCTGATAACGACTTTGTAAGGACTTGCAGACTTTATGATACTATTGTTCCACCATCAAGTTTGCTCTGCCAGGCCGGTTCCATTCGTTCAGGCTCTGTGAACTGTAAGTTGTTCCGTGGTTGCCTTTAATTGTGAATTAATAAAAACTGCGAACGTTGGTATACTACAGCCAGATAAAAGTGTACAAAAACAGCATTGTCACTTTTATTTGTATTCACAAATTCCCCTTCACTTAATACACATATGTTGCAACCTAATTCCAACTATTTCAGTCTTAAACTCCTCGTAAAAAAAGTAACACGTCAGCGTAGATTCGGAGTCCTGTGGCAGTCAGTAACGGATGCTATCTCATATAATTCAGTTACTTCCCTAGTGTTCATGATCTGTTGTGACTAATGTGATCGACCGGTCGTCTTGCTGACCTTATACTAGCAGCATTTCCAGAAGTTCTCCTCGTGCACGGTGATGGTCCTGCAATTCACGATTACTCGAGCACGCCGTGTTGCACATAATGCTGATCAGTGGACGGATAGGAGCGGACATCTTCCATGGCTTCTATTCACATTCGCCTTAATCTCACTTGATTTCTTTCTGTTTCCCGACACCTGTCAGTGATGGAGCATCTCTTGTTATACGAGTCTTGCTAGCTTGTGAGTCAATATGCACTATGCTACAGTATGCCAGTTATCAGATGTCAGTGCATCTTCTTTAAGAGATTGTCATCCGCTGATACAGTTAAGTGTTTTTCTACGGTGAGATTCTGTATCATGTTGTCTGTACGTATTTACGCGTTTTGGCTCCTCAACTGTACCGTTTCCGTAATATGGTGCTGACTTCATGGTATGTACAACAAATGACGGTCAAATTAATTTAAAAAATGTGGCGGTGAGTTGAAATCTAATATTATGTGATAGCCATCCCAATGTTGCTATTTGGCGTAATTGTGCGGACGGAAGATGATCTGTTTATTCACGAAACAATTCGCAAACGAACATTTTCAATTTCGTAGGCATTTTGCCACACTTTTCTCTAATACGTACGCAAATGAATGGCGCCAAAAATATGTGTACTAGCAAGAGCTTAGCCAGCGGTGGCCTAGGTGTATGCAAGAAACGAACATTTAGCCACTCGAACTGTTCCTGTTGCTTCTAAAGCGCTAGAAGGTACGTCACCTATTAAATATCTTATTATGGAAAATAAAAACAATTTATTCTCCTCCTTTTTCTTCTTTTACGTATGTTTCTCCTTTCGTTTCTTCCACATTTCTCTCATCATTTCTCTTTGTTCCTCTCTCCTTCCTTCTATCCTAATTTCTTTCTGAGTGGCAGTCGTTCCGCAGTATCTCGTGGGATAATTTAGAGTTCGCCTATGTCCCTTCCAACTTCCTTGCATCATGTGCTATCAATTTTAATTTTCCGAAGTACTGGTTGCTGCATCTAATCAGTACCTGGTAAGATTCGTCTTCATGGATAGAAGCTTAGCGGCATTCAGTTGTACTTCAGTAAAATACCGTTACTGAATAATCCATTCAGCTTTTTATCGATTATATTTAATTCACATGATGTACTTTGAAATTTTACAATTTCATCTTCAGACTTTCTCGTGGGAGTCCAAACCAACCGAAACATTAGCGCTACTGTCACCATAAAATATACTAGTAATTGTTCTTCTGTGAACTTACATTGAAGACAAACATACAGTAACCGAAGTTTCATGTCTGCCCCATGAAAACTACAGCATGAATTATGCGGTAACAGTGTATTTTCTAAACATTAATTAGGTTTGTAGTCCATATGATAAACTATTTTAGATCTGGAAACAAGGCGTATGATTGCATTTGAAGGCATTAACCTATGTGGCGCCATCTGACGTTTTTGTCGGTAATAAAACAAATATTTCGAAGATGTGTCGCTGCACTAAGCAATGCGTATGCCATGTACGGAGTAGCTAGTGCAGGCATGAATTCTGGACGGGTATTCAACCTACCGCGCCAAATTCTTTAAGTTTACATAAAGCGATTAGGCTCACATAATGAAATGAAACCTAATCTGTAACTCTGCTACACTAGAGTGCTAACTGCCCCATACCTAGTAGACGTATTCTACCGATCATTAATTTAAATAAACCTAATAATAGACATATAATTGCCTGAAGATACCATATAATTCCATGAAAAGCTATGGAATAGTACAACATGGCTAAACCTCTAAGGTTTCTGTGTTTGCTTTCATCTACATTCAATATCGTCCAGTAGAGTGTTGTGTACATACAAATACGAGTAGTTAACTGAACTGGTAAGTTTATCTACTTGTGAGACGAGTGAATATCCGTGCCACACTGCCCTGCTCTCTCTGTAGCATTGTGATGTCCGCAGTGTACTTGCAAACAACGGTAGAACGTATTTCACGAGACTGCGAAACAATGTGGCGATCTATAGGGAGAGTGCAATACACTCTTCATCCTTAGGAGAAAACAGGTAGCGATAGTGACTTGCCACGACGAGCATGACTTCGCAAAACAACTAAAAGTGATGACAGATTCATCAGAATTGCTAGTAAGAGAAATGGGTTCAAAATAGCAGCACAAATTCGCTCATAATTGGTAGAAATGAACAAGAAAAACCGCGCGGAGTGGCCGCGCGGTTAGAGGCGCCGCGTCACGAATTGTGCGGCCCTCTCCCGCGCGGAGGTTTGAGTTCTCCCTCGAGCGTGTGTGTGTGTGTGTGTGTGTGTGTGTGTGTGTGTGTGTGTGTGTGTGTGTGTTGTCCTTAGCTAAGTTAGTTACAGTAGTGAGTAAGTCTAGGGACTGATGACCTCAGCAGTTTGGTCCCTTAGGAATTCACACACATTTGAACAAGAAAAACATGTGTTGCGACAGTAAAAATAAGGCTGACACGATGTCAGCTTGAACGGATATGTGGCAGTGAGGAAAACCTTTCCGAAGCCCGTAAATAACACGAATGGACTCGAACTGGTAGAAAACATTGCAAATCGACACATGAAGAGTGGAAGAAAGTTTTATTCATATGTGAATCGAAATTCTAAAACTTTGTTAATAGAAGGAGGACATTTGTTAGTCGATCACTAGGAGAAAGATTGTCCTAGCAATGTGTTCTACGTACTGTTATACACAGTAGGGCTTCTGTTGAGGTTTGGAAGAGTTAACGACTGGAGACAGAGTTAACGGCATTGTGAAAATGGAAGGGTGTATGGATTAGAAGCATACTTCAATATCATACGATATCATGTGGACTATGCTTAAGGCTCACATTACAACAGGATAATGACCCAAAACGTTGGTCGACGTTCTTAAGACGTGCGCTGCATGAAACGAAAAACAGAAACTACTGAGAGATATAGTGTGGCCGTCCCAAAGCCCTTCTTGTAATCCCACTGAAATGGTCTTGGACAAGAAAGCTAGACTTAACTGGGAAGTTTACACAACAAGCAAGGGCCATATATGGAATGTCATTAAGGATGTGTGGGATCATATAGATTCACAATAACTGCAAAAATTTATTGACCTGGCTCGAGTTTGTGTCACTAAATCCTATCGCTATCCGACGACTTTTGTCGCTTCAGTGTATAAAACGCCAAATTTAAGTGTAATATACAACATGCCTTGATATACCAATTGAGCGCAATCGCTCAAAGTAGGTAGCAGTAACGCCATCTACGTTCTGTATGTAAGAAGACTAAGCGGCGGGCTTCTTATTCAGAAATCACACATGAAAGTTGTTTAATTGTGAGAAGATCGTGTTATATTCCGTTTAAGAACAAGGAATATTTGTCAGCAGTATTGAAAGGATAGTAGCGTATCAAGAATTTGGTTAATCGTTTCGCGATACTGTTGCACGCTTTGATCGAGATCAAACGAGCATCATTCGAATGTGGATTCTGAGTTCATGAGGGCCATACTCAACACCATTCAGGATCTCAGCTGCCCCACGTGACTGGCGCCAGAGAGGGGAGTTACTGTTCGCTCTGCCGTGCAGGATTGTACAGCCGCTGCATGTGCCTTTAATCAGAGAACTGATTACGGACGATCACCATTACGACCCTGTACCTGCTATCTACGGACGGCCAGCATTACGACCCTTGTTGCGGCTCTCCTTGACAGCTGTCCAGAGACAGTCGCGCCAACAGTGTTGCGCCGAACGACAACACTGAATAGAGGAGAGATCCCGGTTTTCCGCACAGCCCCACAATGGTTGTATCCGTGTGTGGAGGCTCCGAGGTGAATGCCAGACTGTATTCGTCATCATTATCCGGTCCCACTACCTGCGTGAAGTTGGATATACAACAGAATCATCTCTGGTTCATGCAGCCAGTAATTTGGACAGCAGGAGCTACATTTCTGATGTGGTACTCCAATCGATATCTTTCAAAACGTTAATGCAGGTCCTCGTGTTGCCCATGCTGTTTTGACCCAACTAGGTGCAAAGAGCGTTCGACTGTTGCCCTGACAAGTGTGTTATCCAAATCTCTCTCACTGAAAACGTCTAGCGATGAGTTTCTGAGGAAAAGGCATGCTGCCACTCACCAGCCAGTATGATTGATAAACTCTACCACAGAGTTGAAGAAACATAGTGGTGTCTCCTGTTTGTCAATGAAGCTTAGTTCCGACTCAGTGCCCAGCCGGGTGCTGTGGCCAGTCGTATCTGCTTGCAAAACCCCGTTTGTGTGAAAGTGAAATTAAACTGAATTTGAATAAGTTATGAATCAGGCGCACTCAAGTATACTCCATGGTTTGTTACAAAAGAGAGTTGGAGATAGAAAGCATTAAAAACAATTATGTGAATTAGAACTTGTCAACGACGCGCTCACCGATGAGAATTGCAAATTAAAACTCTGAGTTGGCAAATTTACTTAATGAGATAGAGCTGCTTAATAACCTTATTTCTGCATCAGTGAGCCGGCCGAAGTGGCCGTGCGGTTAAAGGCGCTGCAGTCTGGAACCGCAAGACCGCTACGGTCGCAGGTTCGAATCCTGCCTCGGGCATGGATGTTTGTGATGTCCTTAGGTTAGTTAGGTTTAACTAGTTCTAAGTTCTAGGGGACTAATGACTTCAGCAGTTGAGTCCCATAGTGCTCAGAGCCATTTGAACCATTTTTTGCATCAGTGAATTCATTCGCAGTCTGACTATGAGGATAACAGTGACTGTTTCTCTGCAAAAAGAAACTAGGAACTGAAGAAACACTGACGAATATGATACAGTGGAACCTATCTTGAATGTGAACTACGTTGCTTTTACTTGTCCTAATATGCCGGAGCTGCAAGCGATACTTAAGAAAAACTTGAAAGTAATGTGAGCACGATGGAGACACTGTGGTCCCCTCGTCTGCAGTTCAGTGCTACGATAGGGCACCTGAGGACTCGAACATTGGATCCCAGAAGACTCTCCCACTTGAGAGCACAGCAGCAACTCTTACCTCTGTCTGCTGTCTGCGACGTGCCCGCACCTCATGTTTTCTAACTTTCCAACAAACGGCTTGCTCCTTCCTTCCCGTCAACAAGATGCCTACACTAATCCTCTCAAATGTTACTACAGCCTACCAATAGCATAACTGTTTCCTTGAGAAGATATCATGCCAAGAAAGGGCGAAACATCAACAAGCCAATGAATTTAATTTCGTCCCCTGTTTTCTAAAAACCTTCGCGTTAATAGTTAAATCCTCCTGACGTCACTTTTAACACCAGTAGGTGCTCATCCAGCCACCAGCTAGCCTCGCATTGCAGGACCTGTGGAAATAAAAACTGTAGGACCTGTGGGAATAAAAACTGTTCAAAAGGCTCGTCGCCAAATGAAAGCAGCTGTCAGAAGGACAATGAGAGATACTTGTAACGAATTTGAAAGCAATATTTTTTCTGCAGATTCTAAAAATAACCCCAAAAAATTTTGGTCGTACGTAAAATCTATGAACGCTACAAATAATTCAATAACTTCTCTTGCTGACAGTACAGGTAATGTAACTGATGATGATAAACAGAAGGCCGAAATTCTAAACCTAGCTTTAAAAAACTCGTTTACGGTGAAGGACTGCAGCACCCTTCCCCCTTTCAATCATCGAAGAAACGCAAGAATGGTTGACATAGTGTTTAGGGATTGTAAAACAGTTAAGGCATCTGGCTCAGACGGTATCCCCGTAAGATTTTATGTTAACTATGCTACAAATATAGCGCTATTCTTATCCATCATCTATAAGAGATCATTGGAACAGCGGAAAGTTCCACGGGACTGGAAGAAGGCCCAGGTCATAGCAATCTATAAAAAGGGTAGAAAATCGGATGCAGATGCACATAATTACCGGCCAATTTCACTGACATCGATTTGTTGTAGAATCATGGAACGTATTTTGTGTTCAGACATAATGACCTTTCTAGACTCTGAGAAGATCATCTGCAGAAACCAGCACGGTTTTACTAAACAGCAGTCATGCGAGACACAGCTGGCCCTCTTTGCGCATGATATACAACAGGCCCTAGATACCGGCTCCCAGGTTGATGTCATATTTCTCGACTTTCGAAAGGCATTCAACTCAGTTCCGCACTGTCGCTTGCTCCAAAAACTGCGCGCTTACGGTCTATCCCGTGACATAAGCGGTTGGATAGAAAGTTTTCTAACAGACAGGGATCAGTATGTCGTCCTGAACGGGGTCACTTCAACAGAAACAAGAGTAACTTCAGGTGTGCCCCAGGGCAGTGCAATACGTCCGCTGCTTCTTACAATTTGCATAAACGATCTGGTTGATGGTACTGACAGCGGCATTAGACTGTTTGCTGATGGTGCTGTAGTCTACAGGAAAGTAGTATCAGACGAAAGTTGTGAACAAATCAATGAGAATTTGCAGAAAATAAATGCTTGGTGTATTTACTGGCAGTTATCTCTTAATATTGGTAAGTGTAACTTACTGCATATAACAAGGCGAAAATCCCCATTAATGTACGAGTACAAAATATATGCCCAGTCTTTGGAAGCGGTAACATCCGTCAAATATCTGGGTATGACTATTCAAAATGATCTCAAATGGAATGATCAGATTACACAAGTAACGGGGAAGGTGAACTCTAGATTGCGGTTTATTGGTAGAACCCTGAAGCGATGCAGTCCTTCAACAAAGGAAATAGCTTGCAATACGACAGTTCGTCCAGTCTTAGAGTACTGTTCGTCTGTATGGGACCCTTACCAGTCGGGTCTGATTCAAGAGATTGAGAAGGTCCAAAGAAGAGCGGCAAGATTCGTGACTGGTACATTTAGCCATCACGAGAGCGTTACAAATCTCACAGAAAGTTTGAAGTGGGACACACTTGCAGATAGACGGAGACTAAACGGAAGGGACTGCTCACTAAATTCCGAAATCCGATCTTCACCGAGGATATTGAGCATATATTATAACCGCCAACTTTCAAATCGCGCAATGACCACCATTCAAAGATAAGGTAAATTAGTGCTCGTACTGAGGCGTCCAGACTGTCGTTTTTCCCTCGCGCTAACCGCGAGTGGAACAGGGTGGGGGAATATAACTTTGGCGTGAATTGTGCCCTCCGCCACACACCACTTGGTGGCTAGCGGAGTATATATGTAGATGTAGATACAGAAATTTGTTGCAATTTGTGAATGTGAAGTAGGTGAGAACTGTTTTGTCATGTTTCCAGAAAGGCCAGAAGATGTTTGTCTATTGAAGTACTTCTTTTAGCAACCTAATAACGCCTACTATCTGCTGAAAGTTACATCTTCTGGAACAAGGGAATTTTGTCTCGGCCATCCCACAGACTGGGTTACAAACTGAACAATGGCCTCTCCGTCTGCTCACTGCTTGGCAAAGCGACGTTCATCCCCATGTTTCTGCGAAGGCCAGTGTGCTCACAGCTCTCCACGGCTAGTTTCACTGTCCTTACCTACACTATTCACAGCATTCCTTACTTCCAAAGCAAACTGATGTACCCAGTACAATTTTAGATTACAGAAAATTAAGAAGAGGAAGTGAAATCAGCTCATATGGTCATTGTGATATATAGATTCCTGTTAAAGTAATTCGTCTTCCCTTCGGTTGCATAATTCAGGCAAGCAAATGAAAAATGGCGAGCCAAATGGATTGCCTCCTTTCAAGCCCTGTGTACAAAATTTCGTATGTTGGATATATCCTACAAATTAAATAATTTTTTTTCCTACTATACTGAGTAAATCAAATATGGTTATTTTCCAATCTTCATTGTGTTTCAGGTTTAACAGTCAGCAATGCAGAATACCCATTCATCAGTTTCTCTTGAACAAACCTCAATTTGTAGGTAATGAGAGAGACGTGTAACGTGTTTGCACCCAGGAAGTCTGAGATCTGTCGAAAATCGTTTAAGCTCTAAGTGCCCCCAGTGCGGTGGGCTGGTTAATCATGCATGCGCCGGCCGCTATGACTCCCAGTTCGCATTCTGAACGGGCTGTGCGGCTCCTTCCGCCGCCATTCGGCGAGGGCATAAATCAAGCCGTTAATCGCACCGGTGCGTAATACTGCGCCGATTTACGAGCCACGGTGTCGTCATGCGGCTCACTGCCTCTTCCCACCAAAATCCCCGCCTTGTACGACTGTGTCGTGTAGGGGACCACCTCGCTAGCTGCAACATCCCCAGCCCCGTCTTCATTCACAGTAATTCTCACACTAAGCCGTTAACACGATGAAGGTACGCTGTTGATCAACAAACTTTCCGTACCCCAACCAATTATGAGGAAAGGAAAAAGCTTTCTAGAAACGAAAGGACTCAAACTTACAAAGATCGTATATCTCCTTAGGAAATAGTGTTTACCACAAAGGAAGACTGGAGTTCAACGTTCTGTCGACAGGACTGTCATTCGAGATAAAATACATATTCGGAATGAAATGAGAGTGAGAAATAACTTAGCCAGGTCCCTCTGTAAGGAGCCATCCCACATTTGTCTACTGCGAGTTATGGAAACCATTTAAACCCCAAATGTGGGTCGCCCGTTGACAATTTCAACCGCCTCCGCTCGGATTTGAGTAGAGTGCCTCAGTCGGCGACACTCTTTAGTATTCTTATGCTGGTATACACCTGAAACTACAGAGGGAGTCACCATACGGTGGTTGCTGGCACCTAGAGAGTAGTCCGCAATTAGGCTAATAGTTTCTGAAAATTGGCGTGTACAGGAACAATTACAGGAATGAAAACATACTCGGAGGATGTGCAGAATAGAGTACCATAACATCTCGGAGAATACCTTTAAGCCAGTGGCGTCCTCCCTTGAGTGACATGGCGGTCGAACCTACATCAGATTGTCTTCGTAGGACCACAAAATGAATTGACAGCAATTACCAGTAAGCTTCGACGGCAAAGCCTTCAATACCAGCATGTGAGCGACTTCGAACGGCGCAGAATGACTAGCCACCGGGAAGAGAGTGTAATCTCTCTCTCTCTCTCTCTCTCTCTCTCTCTCTCTCTCTCTCTCTCTGTGTGTGTGTGTGTGTGTGTGTGTGTGTGTGTGTGTGTGTGTGTGTGTTGCCACTTTCATGATTTGTCAAATTTATTTTGTTAACTTTGCGACTGGACGCTCTTACATTAGCCACACTCTTCAGTTAACTTAAGGTAAGGAATGCGTCTGCGCCATCTGTCTGTGAATCGTGTGAATGTTGCTCAGTCTGTTACCGTATTTTTGCCGAGGCACAGAAGCTAGTTTCTTGTGGGATGAGATCACTTGTTACATGAGCGTGTTACAAGATCTGTATCTCCACCAATATTTTCGGTATTCGTTTTTCTTTTTTTCTTTTTTTTGTCTTTTCTGCGGGGAAACGTCTATTCGCTCGTCAGTAATGCGTTAGCATTGCTTAAACACGCAATGGATAGGTCATGTCTGCACGTGTTGCCGCTCATTTGTTTTTGCCTATGACGTTATCGTATCAGTGAAAGAGTAATTTTTTCAGGAGGTGTTGAGTGTAGACGCATGTGTGTCATTGCCACGAATTCACATTGTGCGAAGATATAAATTGATGTAGGGTTAAAGCACATTTAGCTAGGACTTTTATGAACGTGTCAGTATGACGAGTTTATGGAGCACTATGAGGACGCAAGGGGAGACATTGCCCGGAATATAAGCCAAAATCAGTATTAAATTGAAAAAAAAAGGATTCAGAAAATTTCGTTTCTCCTTACTCTCACGAGGTAATGAGTGCTATCGACAGAACTGACGGATGACATCGAAAAAGTTCAAAGAAGGGCACCACGTTTTGAATCATCGCGAAATGCTGAAGAGAGTGTCTACATCTGCATTTACATCTACATCGAAACTGCGCAATCCATATCATAACGCGTGGTGGAGGATACCCTGTACCACTAGTTGCCATTTCCTTTCGTGTTCCACTCGCAAACGGAACGAGGGTAAAACGACTTCTTGTAGGCCTCCGTAAGACCCCTAATTTCTCGTATCTTATTTTGGAGGTCTTTAAGCGCAGTATATCTTGGAGGCACCAGCTTGAAATGCTAGTTCTCTAAATTTTCTCAGTAGCGCTTCTCTAAAAGAATGTCGGCTTTCCTCCAGACATTCCCAATTGAGTTCCCAAAGCATCTTCGTAACACTTGCGTGTTGTTAGAACCTACCAGTGACAAATCTAGCAACCCGACACTGAACTGCTTCAATGACTTCCGTTAATCCGACATGATACTCAAGAATAGGCCGGATTAGAATCCTGTATGCGGTCTCCTTTAAAAGTGAAGCACTCTTTCCTAAAATTCTTCATACAAACAGAGATCGACCGTTGGCCTTCCCTAACACAGTTCTCACATGCTCGTACCATTTCATATCGCTTTGCAATGTTACGCCGAGATATTTAAATGAGTTGACTCTGTCAGTCAGAACACTAGTAATACCGTAGCCGAACATCGCAGGTTCGTTCTTCCTACTTACCGGCATTAACCTGTGTTTTTCTACATTTAGAGCTAGCTGTCACTATTTTCACCAACTACGAATTTTGTCTAAATTGTCTTGTATCTTCCTACAGTCACTGAACTTCAACACCTTACTGTACACTACAGAATCATTATCAAATAACCACAGATCGCTGTGCATCCTGTCTGCCAAATCATTTATGTACATAGAAAAAAACAGCGGTCCTATCATACTTCCCTCGGCACTCCCGACGATACCCTTGTCTCTGATGAACACTCGCCATCGATGACAGCATGCTGGGTTCTGTAAATTAAAGTCTTCGAGCCACTCACATGTCTGTGAACCTATTCCATATGTTAGTACTTCCTTTAATAGCCTGCAATGGGGCATTGTCAAACGCATCCTGGAAATGTAGAAATACGGAATCTGCCTGTTGCCCTTCATCCCTAGTTTACAGTATATCATGTGAGAATAGGATGTGAGAATAGGACAAGCTGAGTTTCGTATGAGTGATGCTTTCTGAAACCATGCTGATTTGTTGACATAAGCTTCTCGGTCTCAAGAAAATTTGTTGTATTCGAACTGAATGTTCAAGGAATCTGCTGGTCCGTTCTTATACCCTTATTATATACTGGAGTGACATGCGCTTTTATCCAGTCGCTTGGGACTGTGCTCTGGTCAAGAGATTCGCGATAAATGCAAGCTAAGTAAGGAGCCAATGCCGTAAAGAGTACTCTTTCAAAAACAGTATTGGGATTTCATGGGGAGCTGGTTACTTATTTGCTGTCAACTCCTTGTTTCTCTACGTCAGGTATGCTTATTAATATGTCATCGATACGGGAGTCTGTTCGATCGTCAAACGACGTTATGTTAGTACGATTCTCCTGCGTGAACGATTTCTTGAACGTGAAACCTAAAACTTTGGCTTTTGTTTTGTTATTAATAGCTGCGTCACCAGACCGGTCAACAAGTGACTGGACAGAAGGCTTAGACCCACGTAAGTATAGATTCTTTACAGACGCACGAATCTCTACTAATCTTTGCTTGTCATCACTTACGAGTCCTCTTTTGAACCGCGAGTTCAACAGTCTCTACTACCTCAGCGTTTTCCAAATTTCGTTATTAAACCATAATGGGTCTTTTCCGTCCTTAATCCAATTACTGGCCACATAATTCTCCACACCACGATTTACAATCTGCTAAAACTTCGCCCATAATTCCTCTACGTGCATCTAACTGGAACTAAGTGATGTCTGTTCGCTGTCTAAGTGAGAGGCTAACAACTGTTTTTCTGCTCTTTCTAGCAGAACCACTCTCCTAGCCTTCTTAACTGATTTAGCTGATATAAAGACATCATTATCGCTAATCCCCGTTTCTAAATTGATGTTGCAGATAAGGTCCGGCCTGTTTGTAGTTAGATGGTCTAAAATATTTCCGTTGCGTGTAGGCTGCCGAACTATCTCCTCAAAATAATTTCCAGAAAATGTGTTCAAAACTACTTCGCATGACTGTTTGTCTGTAGCCGCTGCAATGAATCCATAAATATCCCAGTCAACATTCGATAGATCAAAGTCGCCTCCATCTAGTAATGCATGATCTGGGTATTTACGCGATGCTGACCGTAGATATTCCACCAATGAGTCTAGATGTGTCTCAGCGGAATGGGGGGAGGGGGGGAGGGAGCAGTAAGAGCACCCAACAATTAACTTGGTTTCACATAGACCTATTATACGCGACCAGATATCTTCATTGTCACACTCAACTTCCACGTCAACAGAAACGATATTTTTGTCAGCTGCATGAACACTCCCCCGCGTATGTCCTGTATACGGTCTTTACGATGTACGTTCCATGACTCGCTAAATACCTCAGCGCTTTCCACTTCGTGTGGAAGCAGATACTTTGACAATTTACTAACTTCCCTTGCTGCGTGTCAATTGGAGAGTATTCATCAGAGTACCTGAAACTACCACCTAGACAAAAAACTTTCATGTTCAGTTCACAAGAGTTCTGCTACACTAGTAGCTGCTTCCTTTATATAATGCACCCCTGACCTACCAAGGAGAGTCCTACAAATCGCCAAGCGATAACTTAGGTTTAGAAACCGCCTGCCAAGACTTCTAGAGTCGACGGGTCCTTCGTTCGAAACCTTTTCCTTGGCTCCAAACCAAAGAACGCCAATCAACTCTGGGAACGATGCTGCACACCATGAGTGAGGCTGGCAGTCTTCACCACTTCCGCCATATGCCTGTACGAACTGAGGATAGCCTCAGAGCCGGCCGCTGTCGCCAAGCGCTTCTAGGCGCTTCAGTCCGGAACCACGCGGCTGCTGCGATTCCAGGTTCGAATCCTGCCTCGCGCATGGATGTGTGATGTCCTTAGGTTAGTTAAGTTCTAGTAGTTCTAAGTCTAGGGGATTGATGACCTCAGATGTTAAGTCACATAGTGCTTAAGGCCATTTGAACCGTTTGATAGCCTCAGAACCCATGCAACAAGAGTCGATGGTGGTGACATGAGCCATAACTTACGGACGGCTGCAGGCAAGGCCGCTTCCACATCTCAGATGAAACCCACCGGCTGACATACGGAGTATATATAGGGTCTCTTTCCAGCCCTGAACGCTATCTGCGTAAGGGACTCGATAATGCACCTGACGTTGGAGTTCCCGGTAACTGGTAAACTCCTTCCCCCGTGTGCCTGTCTGACCCTGCTGAAGGAGCGGCCACCTGTCCACTCACAGGTGAATGGGCGATGCCAAACAGTGTCTCCACATTGGGCCTCTATTTCGAGCTACAAGAACGCGTTACCACTCGCCACTCGTCCGGCTGTGAGGGCGGATCCACCACGTCAGGTACAGGAGGAGGTCCCTCTATAGTAGAGCCCTTGGGCGAAACAAGCGACACCAGAAGTGTCGCATGTGGCACGCCAAATTCTCCGCCACCGCTACATCCCGAGGCAGCAGCCTGAAGATGTCCGCCAATAGGCAAAAGCGCATTCAGATGTTCGCAATCTTCGGCCAGCTCCACCTACGTCCGCAAACAGCATGCGCACATCATAACCATCCTAGAATGACTAACCGTAGAAGTAAACTGTAACAGCAGATATAATCATAGATATGCAGATCGCTGCCCCCTGATGTGTCGCCAAGGACCCTGACGCCTCAATGAGCTATGTAGCTGACTGTTCAAAAGAAATGCAAACTGTGCTACAAATTTCCAGAATTTACACTTACAAAATGCGAGCTTACATCTCTTAAAACGGAAAAACGCACTAAATTTAATAAATGTACTACGAGGAAAGGACAGGAAAAGATAAACATTTAGCTTTCTGCGTAAAACAGTTGCGTTTTTCGTTCAGGAAGGGTGTTTTCAAGAAAGCCGGCCGGAGTGGCCGAGCGGTTCTAGGCGCTACAGTCTGGAACCGCGTGACTGCTACTGTCGCAGGTTCGAATCCTGCATCGGACATGGATATGTGTGATGTCCTTAGGTTAGTTTTTCAAGAAATTTACATCACGAACTTTTTCCTCTGAATACGAAAATACATTTTTGTTGCCCCCATCCGTAGGGGGATACGACATTGTAATAAAATAAGAGAAATAATAAGTCGCACGGAAAGATTTAAGTGTTCGTTTTTCCCGCGCTCTACTCGAGAGTGGAATGGGAGAGAAATAGTTTGAAGGTGGTCCGGTGAACCTCTGCCAGGTACTTAATTGCGAATTGTAGAGTAGTCTTGTAGATGTAGATGCAGAAACCTACAAAATAATGAAAGTCATCGTCTCATATTACTCGTAAGTATGATCAGAATTACAGAAACCTTAACTCAGAGGGAAGCTCGCAATGAAAGGAATCCAAAAGCCCTAAAAAGTCCAGTGGAGAGCGAATGCGATAGCTACGGCAACGTCGAGGAGGAAATGGAAAAATCGTCACAAAACGATTTCGTGGCTCGCCAATCGGGCATGAAACGGCCAGGGACACTCCAAAAGCTGCGGAAGGCAGTACAGAAAACACCGATTATATAGAAATAAATGGCGACTTGAGAGTAAATTATATATTAATAGGAAACACTTGTTATGGTTTTATTTCGACGTTTACAAGCAAAATATACGCCACGTAGATCAACCGAATGCAGAACACAGTTATCCAGAACTGCCACTGATTTCTAGATTCTAATGACCTGAACTGCGCACACAGAATTTTTTCACATAATGTGTATTTGAATCTATAAAAATGTCATAGATAGACACTCTATCAGTTTCTTCTCTGTTTCAGACCGTCTACCTTTTCCTCCTTACCCGACCCAACCGCACCGTTCCCCAATATGACGAGTTTAGTTCACAATCTTGGTGTCTGCCTTGTTTTTAAACAAAACCTCGCCAAAAATCAAATGGTTTATGACGGAAGCTGGCTACCCATACGTAGAAGCTTTTCCTTGAGATTTTCGAGGTTACAGGATACTTGCTATGGAATGGGGGGGGTCCCTTATTTCCTCTCCTTACAAAATATAGCCCGCCCTTAAATACGTAATGAGAAGTAAGTATCTTGTGTACTTATGAGGCCTAGCGACCAGTAACTAATTTTATACTGCGCCTTCTTCCCACAAATGGGAAGACGCGCCTCCACTATCCTCTGAACTCGCTAAAGAACGCTGACAGAACCGGTCTGAACGGAACACATACCTGCTGGCGGTCACGCTGTCACTCTACGTTGTTTCACTGCTGTTGGTTCGCCGTAGGTGTTTCTATTCTTGGCAAGGCACGCGAAACGCTAGTGTAGTAATTTTCTATTCACGTTGTTTGTAGGAATTTACTAGAGCGCAAATATTTCAGAATGAGCATTGACGTCAAAGCATTGTTTTGGTGCTCTTGTTGCCACAAACCCGCAGAATACGCGTGCTTGAATGTGCAGATCTTTTCTGCTTTGTTTCGTATGTGCCTTTAGACATTGAAAACAGTTACTCGAGTCTCTGCTATTTCACATTCACTATATCTAAGATTATTTGCATTATTAATGACTTAGGAAAATTGTAATTTACATTCTGCGCACTATGGAATCCATTTCCGGTGGCCCGCTTTATAATGATAGCAGCGCAGCAGTAACTAAGAAACCAGAAAGCATGCCGGTTACTGAATAGGGCCAAAATAATTTTCGTTATCTTTTTAGAATATTAACTGCTGTCAGTAATGAACCGAGCGCTACACTAAGACGACAAGTAGTAGATTAATCACATTTGGCGTGAGCTTTGATACTAATGAATTATCTGATAGAGTCGAAATATATGAGACATGTTGTCGCTACAATCCAGATCTTTCATTTTACCTACCATGCCTTATCAGCTGATTGATACCTAGAATCACACCCTGAATCTGCCAGTGTGTTCCCTTCATAGCTTCAGACACATGCTATCACACGACAGCGCAGTCCTAGCTGACACCAGGAAAATCTGTCTTCGTGACTACTCTGCAATTCACACTTACGTGAGAATTGGGAAGTGGTTGTTATTTCCTCCAATCATGTTCGTTTTAGTTGACTACAGATACTTGCAATTAACACAAGGATAAACTGGGTCTAATCTAAGATCGAAATGATCTGCCCTCTGCCGGCGGCCTTGTCCTATGATCTCTGCTTTCTAATCACTATTGCACCCCAAACTAGGAGCCATGTTCTACTTCCGTCCTTTAGGAAAAATATTTCTGTCTGATCATCATCATCAGGATCATCATCATCAGCAGCATCAGCATCATTATTGTCATCCCCATCATCAGTCGACTGAGAACCACCAGTAGATAAACCTCTCCTGTAGACTTCTCCAAGCATAACATTACTGTCTGCTTCTGCATGCTCCCTACGACAGCAGATATCTTGACAAAAAGAAGATATTGGTTGATACGTCACTTTCCGAGCTATCAGGGAATAGTCAGTTTGATGCTGGGGGGAAGTTTGTGGGATGGGGAAATAAAATTGTTGAGAGAAGAATGTTACCATGAATACATTAAAAAAGGCTTAACTCGCGAGGTTGCTAACGCACGCTTGTACAGTGACACTCGACGGTGGAAGGGGGAGGGGGGAAGTGGGGGGGGGGGGGGAGGAGGGGTAAGCCGGTTCGAATACTGCTGGTGGAAAGAATTTTTCATGGGAAGTATTTGGTCAGCAAGTGCAGAAGAGTTGATGGAGTAAAGTTCATGATCACTAGACTTGGCGCCAATGTTCTGGTTTAAATACCAAACCTCTCCGCAGTGTCTCGTGAAATGAGGACATGTGACACTGTTGATGCTGATCCATGCTTTGTATGGGCACGTTAAGCTTGACCGCCATATTTGTGCTATTCGTGGGGAGTAGACCATAAGCTGGCACCGGGTTTCATCTTCTCTCTTTTTTCACCATCGTCATCATAGAACACACACACAACGCAGACATGTAGTGCTACAATATGTTGTAATGGAGCATGAATTAAAATCGACGTAAGTTTCAGTAGTTATTCAGGCTTCCATGGGATACAGTAGCATGGAAATCTGCATCAACGCAATCTCCGAACTGACTAACACAATGACAAACAACCACCTACCTACCGTTTGGTCGATCTCTCGGGCCATTCCTATTTTTTTGGAACACAACAAAGAACTTCACCTACCTTCCATCTGACTCGTTGCATGCCCCACCCACCTCTACATAGTTTTCATTACTATAATAATTACGTTTTCCGCTATATTCTGTTTCCTGACCCATTAGTCTACTCTCCATCCCTCCTACTGACTCCCACCATTCATCTTAACATCTGAATGTTTTTAACATTCAATGGTATTATAGCACTGCCACATGTCAAAACTAGTCTTAAATATAGGCTGTAAATTTTGTTATTCGGACGCACCGGTAACTTACATGAGAAAACACTTTATTTTGCTGAAATCGCACCGGACCAGTTTTACTCTTTGGCTATTTCCCTTTCCGACAACCCTGCCGTTAACTTCAACAGCCTTAAATTCAAAATACACACATCAAAACACGTTTTGCATCACCTCGGTTCCGAGAGTTCCGGGAACAGAAAATAGGAATAGAGATAAACATAAACATCATTTCTGCCCTTTTTACTGCTCATGAAAACCACACATTGCGTGTTGTACCACCACGCAGCGAGACCTTAAGATGTGGTGGTCCAGACTGCTGTACACACCAGCACCTCTAATACCCAGTAGGGTTCATGTCTGAAGAACATGCTGGTCACTCTAGTCGAGCGATGTCATTATCCTGAAGGAAGTCATTCACAAGACGCGCACGATGTGGGAGCGAATTGTCGTCCATGAAGACGAATGCCTCGCCAATATGATGCCGATATGGTTTCATTAGCAGTCGGAGGATAGGATTTACGTATCGTACAGCCGTTACGGCGCTTTCCATGGCCACCAGGCGCGTACGTCGGCCCCACATAAAGCCACCCCAAAAAAGCAGGGAACCTCCACCTTGCTGCAATCGCTGGACAGTGTGCCTAAGGCGCACAGCGTGACCGGGCTGTCTCCAAACACGTCTCCGACGATTGTCTGGTTGAAGGCACATGCAACACTCAACGGTGAATAGAACGTGATGCCAATCCTGAGCGGTCCATTCGGCATGTTGTTGGGCCCATCTGTACTGCGCTGCACCGCGTCGTGATTGCAAAGATGGACCTCGGCCTGGACGTCGGGAATGAAGTTGCGCGTCATGCAGGCTGTTGCGCATAGTTTGAGTCGTAACACGACGCCCTATGGCTGCACGAAAAGCATTATTCAACATGGTGGCGTTGCTGTCAGGGTTCCTTCGAGCCATAATCCGTAGGTAGCCGTCATCCACTGCAATAGTAGCCCTTGGGTGGCCTGAGCGAGGCATGTCATCAACAGTTGCTGTCTGTCTGTATCACGTCCATGTCCGAACAATATCGCTCGCTTTGGTTCTCTCAGAGACGCCTGGACACTTCCCTTGTTGAGAGCCCTTCCTGGCACAAAGTAACAATGCGGACGCGATGGAACCGCGGTACTGACCGTCTAGGCATGGTTGAACTTCAGCCAACAAGTTCCGCGTACCTCCTTCCTGGTGGAATGACTGGAACTGATCGGCTGTCGGACCCCCTCCGTCTAATAGGCACTGCTAATACATGGTTGTTTACATCTTTGGGCGGTTTTAGTGACATCTCTGAAAATTCAAAGGGACTGTGTCTGTGATACATTATCTACAGTCAACGTCTATCTTCAGGAGTTCTAGGAACCAGGGTGAAGACAAACTTTATTTGATGTGTGTAGTTAAAATATAACTAATTCCTTTCGAATATGTTGATTACTCATTATTATTTCCTTATTATAATTAACGTACGGACCGACATTTTAAATTACTATATTAAGTTCTTTGATCCTTTGAAGCTTTGCTAGACTAGAAATAAACCGTACCTCGGTGTCACTAATACTAAATCTTGCCTTAACATAACTCATTTATTGTAGACGAATACTGCCCGCATAAGTATATTACACAATAGTGATAAATATTTTAGCATTTGATACTATTATTTTGTACTTGAATGGCTCAGTTGGTAGAACACGTGCCCACAAAATAGCCTAAATGTCTGAGGTTCGAGCCCTGGTCCAGCACACACTTTTGATCTACCTGGAAGTTTCATTTGTTCTATGAGTTAGTGGTTAAAAAGTAGGTTGTAGAACAGAAGGACAAAGATAACATGCTGTGCGTATTTGAAGCTAACTTGCTAATCTGTATGTTATTTTCTGTAGTTAGTCCTATCGTCGAAAATACTAGTTACAATAAAATTTGTACATTTTTCAGCTAAAGTCATCATTCGAATACTGTTCATTATTATTTCTTTTGAACAGCGTTGGACAATTTATGAGGAATAATTCATGGCAGAATAAAGGTACTGCGTTGCAGTATCTACAATATGTAAAAGTCGTAAGAACAATATCACGAGCAACACATATTGTTCTACTGGCAAACTCTTGTAAAATGTTAGTTTTGTTTCTCGAAGATGGTTTAGAAATATTATTTCTTAAGACATTATCAGATGTCTATATGTCTCGCTCTGAGATTTCAAATAGTTTGAAATTAAAGATAGGCGGAGGTGGCTTCGAAGTGTACTTGTACTTTCTTAACTGGTCAAACTCTCACACGCGCAGAACGTTCAGTACTACAGCTGTAATTAGTAGTCTGAACTACATACTACAGTTACAGTTATTACAATGTAGCTTGTCAAAGGCAGAAATCTGCTTAGTCACAGTTCACTCACGTGTTGCTGCCGAGCTGCGTTGGAACTTCGTTTCTCACAGGAAGGAAGACGGCCATTTATCGACTAAATCGGTAATCGTAATGAGAATGTCATGCTGGAATCGTTGACTGTTAACAACACCTTACTCCAATAATTTCGTCCGCAGCTCGTGTTCTACTGGCTAGGGTTGCTGCCCCTGGATCACGGGGTCCCGGTTTCGATTCCCGGCCGGGTTGCAGATTTTCTCTGCCCGGGGACTATCTGTTTGTGTTATCATCATCATCATTCGTGATAGTGGCTAGATTGGACTGTGCAACAAATTGGAGTGTGAAAAAAATTGAGACTTTGTACGAGTGCTACTGACCGCGCATTTCAGCGCCACACAAACCAAGTATCATCATCGTCGAATAATTTACTATCGATCGCTGATCAATCCACATCAATGTGTCTGCTTTTTGTCTGTTTAGTAATTATTTTAAAAGTTTTAGCTACTTCTTCAGATCCTGTATCGTTCGCTCATTATGCCATCTCAGGGAGCTATATTAGCAACGCCTGTCACCCAAACCATCATTTCCTTAGCCAAAACGACTCTCCCTGCTCTGTTAGTCTCACTTTCTTATGCATCACGTAGTAACGTTACCATTTGTGTTTTTCGTCTGCGTATATAGACGCGAAGTGGTCATTACCATTGGAAATAATAATCTTTGCACAGCTATTAAGCTCTCATTCATGTTTTGTGGACTATCTGTTCGATCCTAATTTGATGGCCTTGAAATCCGAAAGTCGGTTGACAAATAAATATAAAATAAATATTGTTGTGGAACATTACTTCTCTGTATTTCAGTTTTTGATTGAATAATAACTAGTATATTAAGTAATATCAAACGTTTTGAACAGCACTTGCAGCTAAGCGGCAGTCACGATCTCGCTCTTCTGGTGTGCTAGAGCATCAGTAAGCTACGCCTGACCGCTGTATCTGCACTGAATAGCACGTTAAAAGATCAGATGCTGGTAGTACAGCAGCGTTAAGGTGGGCCGTTAGCGAGGGCCTCTGCGCCCTGTCACGCAAATCAGCAATAATGACAGCGGCCGACACGTGCACTTGAGCAGCTAATGGCCGCCCGCAGTGTTTAGCGAGGAGATCAGATGCCGCCGCCTGCGTGACCGTTGGAAGCTCGCCGGATAAGCGCCTAGCCTCATCTGCTATGCTGCCCTTGCCTTACGACCAGATTGTCATACAGTGTAATCTGTTAGGAGCTGGGTACTCCAACAGTAACAGCAAGTGGCTATACACGATGAATTTCAAGTTACCCAGCCTACTATCAGATGTACATATAGTACGAGTGTAAGAAATTTATCGTGAATTGCAAAATTAAACCGTCAGAGAGGCGTAGTTGTTCTACAATTGAAGTAGCAAAACACATATTCTCATAAAACTGTCTACTACACTGAAGCATGAAAAAGACTGGAATAGGCAAGCATATTCAAATACAGAGATATGCAAACAGGCAGAATACAGCGTTACGGTCGACAACGCCTAAATAAGTTAATAAGTGTCTGGCGCAGTTGTTATATCGGTTACTGCTGCTACAAGGGCACGTTCGAGATTTAAATGAATTTGAACGTGGTGTTATAGTCAGCGCTCGAGCGATGGGACGCAGCATCTCCGAGGTAGGGATGAATTGGAGATTTTCCCGTACGACTATTTCACGAGAGCACCGTGAATATCAGGAATCCGGTAAAACATTAAATCTCCGACACTACTGCAGACGGAAAAAGATCTTGCAAGAACTGCATCAACGACAACTGAAGATAATCGTTTAGCGTGACGAGAAGTGCTACCCTTCCGCAAATTGATGCAGATTTCAGTGCTGCGGCATCAAAAGGTGTCAGCGTGCGAACAATTCAACAAAACATCATCCGTATAGGCTTTCGTATCCGAAGGTCCACTCGTGTACCTTTGACAACTGCAGCACACAAAGCTTTACGCCTCGCCTGGACTCTTCATCACCGACGTTGGACAGTTGATGACTGGAAACATGTTGCCTGGTCGGACGAGTCTCGTTTCAGATTGTATCGAGCGGATGGTCTTGCCCGGGTATGGAGACAACCTCATGAACCCATGGACGCTGTACGTCAGCAGGGGAGTGTTCAAGCTGATGGAGGCTCTGTAATGGTGTGGGGCGTAAGTAGCTGGAGTGATATGGGAGCCCTGATACGTCTAGATACGACTCTGACAGGTGACACGTACGTAAGCATACTGTTTGATCGCCTGCATCCATTCATGTCCATTTTGTATTCCGACGGGCTTGGACATTTCCAGCAGGACTGTGCGACACCCCACACGTCCAGAATTGCTACAAAGTGGCTCCAGAAACACTCTTCTGAATTTAAACACTTCCGAAGGTCACCAGTCATGAACTTTATTCAGCATATCTGTGATGCCGTGCAGTATGCTGTTAAGAAGAGATCACATCCCATCGTACTCTTACCAATTAATGGTCAGTCCTGCAGGATTCATGGTGCCATGATGCCAGCCCTACTCCAGACATTAGTCGAATCCATGCCACGTCTGTTGCGGTACTCCTGCGCGGATATTACGCAGATGTACCAGTTTATTTGGCTCTTCAGTATACTACGATTGAGACTGCTGGAAGAAGTCTTTTCAATTCTATACGTCTGTTTGCTGTTTCCTTCTTCAATAGATAAGGAAAATGATTAAATGGGGGAAGTTTTAGACTAACTGTTTCTGAGACTCGTCGTTTATTTTCGCAAATATTTTACAATAAATGCAGGTATGGTTTTTGTCTTGCAAACGTCCCCATATGTTGACTCAGGGATCGAGACGTGGCTGCACTATCCGTTACAGCCATGCGGATAAGATGCCTGTCATCTCGACTGCTAGTGATACGAGGCCGTTGGGATCCAGCACGGGGTTCCGCATTACCCTCCTGAACCCGCCGATTCCATATTCTGCTAACAGTCATTGAATCTCGACCAACGCGATGGTACGCATTTCTTCTCCTTACACGAGTCATCACAACAACGTTTCAACAGGCAACGCCGGTCAACTGCTGTTTGTGTATGAGAAATCGGTTGGAAACTTTCCTCATGTCAGCACGTTGTAGGTGTCGCCACCGGCGCCAACCATGTGTGAATGCCTGCATATCACAGCATCTTCTTCCTGTCGGTTAAATTTCGCGTCTGTAGCACGTCATCTTCGTGGTGTAGCAATTTTAATGGCCAGTAGTGTATTATTGCCCTTTTCTGGAGTTTGAAAATTGTGTTCATATTTTGTGCATTTGTTCTCCAAAAAAGAATTCCATCGCTAAGAATTAAGTCTACATATGAATAGTATGTAACTAAAAGACACTGCATGCTACACACGAATGATAGGATTCTAAGAGCGTAACATGCTGACAACATTCTGTTTGTAAGTACCTTTTTGTGTTCACGTCACTTCAACTGAGAATCAGTATTCATTCCTAGAAATTTTGCATTTCTTACACTGTCTATAGAGGTGCCATCTACATTTAATTTAACGTTGTCATTTTCCCTCTTCAAACTGAAATTCATGGCATTAGTTTTTTTATGTTCAATGTTTATCGCTTATCGACCACACGTACACGTCCTTGATTTGCTTTTTTGCGAGGAGTTCTCTTGTTTCTTGAGTAACTGTAATATTGCTGTCATCAGCGAAGAGAATTTTTTCACCACGAGTAAATCTACTGGGAAAGTCATTGATGTATATCAGGAATAGTATTTGTCCTAATATGCTACCTTGCAGAATCCCTATATTAATGTATTTTGATTCTGTAAGTGCTTTACTAAACGTTTGGATATATTTGAAGTGTGTGTTATCTCCATTTTTTGTTCCCTATCTGCTAGGTACGATCAAAACCAATTAGCTACCCTTCTTATTCCTAATGCTTCTAATTTATTTAATAGAATCTTGTGGTCGACTGTATCAAAGGCCTTAGAAAGATCCAAACTTATGCCTGTGACACACTCATCTTTGTCAAGAGCATCAAGTACAACTTTTGTGAATTCTACTATGGCTGACTACGTATTTTTGCCACTTCGAAAACCAAACTGCGATTCGCTTAAAAGATTGTATTTAATCAGGTAATTCATTAATCTGTCTTTCATAATTTCTTCTATTATTTTTGAGAAGGGTGACAGCAGGGAAATGGGTCGGTAATTTTCTGTGTGTTCTACATTACCTTTCGTAAGCAAAAGTACAACTCTTGCCTGTTTTAGCTGTTCTTAATATGTCCCTTATGTGAAGGATTAATTTATTATATTTGTTAAGGGGCCTTGTACAATCTCTATGCATTGTTTCACTACACGCATTGGTTGTCCATCTAAGCTTGCTGACTTTTTATTGTTTAGTTTTTGAATCGTTTTATTGACGTCATTCTCTATGGTTGGAAGTAGGATCATTCTATTTAGTGCAACATTTATTTACAGGCATTATATTTGTTCGGGGGAATTTTTGCTGCATCTTCTCTGCAATACTTGAAAAATGCTCGTTTACATAGTTTGCTAAGTATTGTGGATCATTTATTACCTTATCCTGCTCCCTTAGCAGTATGTTGTTCTGTGTTTGTTTGCCTCTCCCTGTTTCCTTTTTATAATATCCCAGACTGCTTTGCTTTTATTCTCTGCATTATATACTATTTTGTCATTAAATAACTTTTTGCATCAATTCCTGTAGTCTTTTTGTATCTACGGTAGAAATTTAAGAATTCTGGAAAATTGCGACTCTTTTTCATAGAACTGAGGTATTTAAGTGTTCGGGAGGACTTTTTAATACCTGCTGTTATTCATTTGTTTTTCTGAGATGTTGATACAGACATGCATACTTTTGGAAATGCCTTTTCAAAGTTCAATATAAATAATGTGGAAAATATAGAAAATTTCATATTCATATTGGTTTCCTTATACATTTCATCCCAGCTGTGTTTTGCTCGTTCTTTAGAAAAATCTTTTATTTTGATTTCTGACAGATGCCGTTTGTAGGCTTGTAGTTTAGGGAATGATTCGATACCTGATTTTACTGTTGTTATTTGACAGAGATGATATGATAGTCCGAGATCTTTTACAGCTACATCGCATTTTTCCCTGTCCATGTGTGTGGCCACGTGGTCAATGACTGATGAAATCATTGTGGTAACCCTTGTTGCACTATTGACCAATAGGGACATGCCAAAACTTTTAAGGGAATTTATGAGGGTACTGCTGGATTCATTTATGATATTAGTGTTGATGTTAATGCCCCCTCACAGAATTATGTTGGCCTTAGTACTTGAGACTTTATCTAGCACTTCTGTTAATTTATTGAAAGAAGTGTCCACTCCACCACTGGAAGATCTATACACACACAAAATGATTAATTTCTTGGTGATATTAAGCCTTGTTAATTCAATAGCTGGTATTTTAAAGTTTTTGTCTTCACTTACTGTACTGAGGTCCTGTCTTGATTTAAACTGTGTTCCTTTTCTGATATAAATGCGTGATATTCCACCCCTTGAAGCAGTTCTACAGTAAGAGTCTGCCCTTCCGTACAATGATAATACAAGTTGGATTTCTGTGCATCTACACTAGTGCTCAGTAACACAAACTATTGTGCAGTTCAAAGACTGGAGCTCAACTTCTAATAGTTGTATTTTATTTTTTGTTGATTGCATATTTCGATGGAGGATTGTTAAGTCTGTGAAATTTCCCACGTTACTTTTTCCAATGGTTTGTTTTTCTTTGTTACATCTGGTATGTGTGATATTTGGAGTGTTAAAATCTATCTTGTGCGAGTGATTGTGTTAAAGAGTGCACCTGCGCTCATTGTGTCTCAACATTGATGTGACACAAATCCCAACGTAGCAAAGAACTGCACTTCTCTAACTGAAGTGTTCAGGACATTCTCCAGAATGTTCTGAAAAAGAGAAAAGGGTGTGCAAAGTTTGCCCCGACAGATTGACTCTCAACCAAAAGCAACGCAGCGTGGACGTAGCCGCGACTTGATAAAATTGATAAACGCGGATAATTCTATAGCATCACGGGTGACAAGACCTCGTATTGTCGATACGAACCTACCACGAAACGACAAACTGCAGAGTGGTCTGTGATGTTTCGCTAAGACTGATGAAGGTGCGAACGTGACGCGTGAGTTGAGCATCCCAAAGAAAGGCTTTTTCCATAGTTTCACATGGTTGTACGAACGTTTTGTGCGTTGTGCTGAAGTATGGGAAGACAATATGGTACTCCTGAAACACTGAAATCATCATCTTAAGTCTTCTTCGTTTTCTTCTGCACTTCAAGACTTAGATAATACATCTGTCACGACTTCACATAACTCCATGTCTTTTCTCATCCGTCCTACATCTCCTCTTCCTGATGGCCTGTAATTGTTTACAACGACTGGAATTCTTTCATCCATCCTCTTGAGGTGTTGCCTCCATTCTACCCTTTTTATTCAGTCTTCTCATTTACATCGCAAATGCCCAACTCTGTCTGGAGGTCGTAATTTTTTATGCGGTTCCTCGTCCAGCAATCTTTGGCAGTTTATAAAATCCCATTTCTCCTGATTGCTATTTTTATCTGTATTTCTCTCAATCCAGGTTTCGCTACCAGAAACTAGCGCGGGCATTGCCATTGTTTTACACAGTTTGTTTTGCGGCTTTGCTAATTATCCTCCATTTTTCATTAATTCAGTCTGGAAACTTTCTGGACTGACGGGGTACATTCGAAAGAAAAGAATGAAGATTAATATCCAAAGACCCGTCACAATGTGATCATTAGAAGTGTAGCACAAAGTCGTATCGTTTCAAGGTTGGGGAAGGAAATCGGCTGCGCCCTTTTCAAAGAAACCAACCCGCCATTTGCCTTAAGGGAGTTAAGGAAATCACGGAAAACATAAGTCTGGATCACCGGACTGAGATCTGAACTATTGCCCTTCCGATTGCGAGTCCATTTGCTAACCGCTAAGACGCCTCGCTTGGTGGGGGTACATTCTTAAGACAAATTGAGTATTTATAAAATATTTTATGTTATTAATTGCATACAATGTTTAGAAACGTTTTCCATTATATGTTTGTCAACATTTCGTTTACAGCCTAGTAAGCATAGACTGGCCAAAAGAACTGCAAATGTAAAAACTTCCAGTATAGTATATTACGCAAGCTCATTGGTAACCCAAATCGTTGTTCTATCACGGAGCACGTTCCTACGTGGTGCACAACCCTTCACGATCCCAGCTTGAGTAAAATGGAGTTAGATCTACTGTACTCAAGTGTGTAGCCATGCTAACATCCAACAAAAATTTAAATGTTAGAAAGTCTTTTCTGAAAGTATTTGTCTGGAGTGTAGTTTGCACGGAAGTGGACGATCAATAGTTCAAACAGGAAGAGAGTTGAAGCTTTGGAAAAATGATAAAGTTACTGTTGTGCCGAGGAATCCTGCATACTCGTTGCATCGCTTGCAGCTGAGGCGCATGAGCAGGGGTGGGAGAGATGGGTTGCTCATTTTGGAATAGGCAAATGCAATAAACAGACGATGCAAGCAATAAAAATAAGCAAACAAGCATAGAAAATTTCTGTAACGCCCACCTGAAAACACTAAAGAGATAAATCAAACCAGCCTTAGGACTGAAGAGCAGAACAACAACAACGAGACATTTTTGTTCGTCACGATTCGTCCAGAAGTGCGTTAGATGTCTTCAGAGGTGCTGCTGGTTCCACTTGGTCTTTCCGAGTGATAAGTGAGACGTCGGATAGCGACATTAATATTGAAAAAAAGGGAGGGGGTCGTGTTATAAGTCAGAAAGACTCAGAAGACTATGAATATGTCCGTCACAGCTCTGAGCGAAAGTCAGGATCAAAAAAATATGCTTATACCACAAGGACACAATCTTGCCAGTCCACAAGCAGCTAAGACAACGGGTCGTGAAAGCATTCATTCCACGAGCAACAGAGGAAATTAAACTGCATAGTTACGTGTTCGTTGCTAGTCTGCTCTTGACTATAGTTTTTGCTCTACCAAAGCTACGGTTCAGTACTTTTATACACTACATAAATGTGCTAGTAAATGGTAGAATTACCAGTGTTATCGATAGCATTGGGTGAGGTGGAAAGAAACATAAGTGAATATGTAAGCTTTCTTTTTTTGGTTGCTTTGCACATAATTAGAGCAGCAAATCATTCACTGTTCGTCAGCTGTGTATTTTATACCCTTACAGAATATAAATTGCAATTTATAAGTAATAAAAATTAGTTGACCGCGTAATTTCTGCCCGTTTTTGTAACCGAAGCAATTACTTTTGATGCAAAGACAGTTTACAAGCACAACCATTAAAAAATCTGTGTAACTATTATTGTTATTTTGTACTCAACAGATCGTTCTTCATCATTATCAAAGGCAAGAGTTTCTTGTTATTATTGATAAATGCAAAGCTTCTTTACGAATAATAGAAACATGTTTTTTATAAGTTCAACGATGTTTGACATGTTTTTGTTTCGCGTTTTTTTTATTTTTCCTTTTGGTTGAGGAATTTCGTTTTCTAGCGCTGTATGATAAATTTATATTGTTTTCTTTATTTATGCTATGACATCCCTCTGCTCTACGTTTTCAGATAAAACCTAAATTATAGATTCACAAGTTCAATTTTGCTACAAATGCTGTTTATTTTTAACTTACATACAGGTGGATAATTATATAGAACAAAAATGTTCCGTGGATTATGCGACCGTTTATATATCCTCATTCAGTTCCTAGTGGTTTACTGCTTCCTGTTTTTAGGGTAATCGAGTAACTGATCGCATACATCAAGAAAGCGATCGTTATTAGCTAACACCTGGTGGGCATGCAATACAACTAACTTACTGGTAAAGCGTGTACGACATTAACTGGATAACTATGTAGAATAAAAATGTTTTATAGGTTATTCGACTATTTATATGTCCTCAGTCTGTTGCTAGATAGTTTAGTTTAGGGTAATCGGGTAACTGATCGATACATCAAGAAAGGGATCGTTATGAGCTAACGCCTGGTAGGTATGCAATACACCTAACTTCCAGGTAACGCGAGTACGACGTTAACTGACCATAGCTTCTAGGAAACGTAGCTTACGATCACTCATGGTAGCCTACAGTAGTTTTACAACGCTACTCTTGGCTTCCCAGTAGGTTGTCCTCAGCAGCAGTTTCGCAGTACGTTGGCTCGCTGCATCCGAAGAGGGATGTTGTCGAGTGGCCGGCGCAGCCGTGCATCGGCGCCCCCCCTGCTGACTCATCCCTCCCTAGACCCATTAAAGTCGCGTCGCCCTCAGCTGATGCGCCCCTCCCGGGACAGCAGTTCTACAATGTTTTCATTACGCGGTGGTGATTGAGGGCGCTTATGACGGGGAATCTCTTGTCTGGTGGCCGTAAATCAGCCTAACTGCTCGGGCGCAGCGCGTTATGGAACTCGCCTAATGCAGCGGCGACGGCTGGCGCGCAGGTGCCGACCACCGGCTGCATTCCTCGCTCCGAGGCCAGCGCTATATCTTCTACCTGCCTAAGCATCGCATCATGCTGCTCGACCGTTTCGGTGCAATAAAAACTTTTAATTATGTACACGAACCGCAAGCTTAATAAAAGATTACAGAGTTTCGAGGACGCTTGACCTGCTCGTATAGCGCAGAGCGCCATTTCACGAGACAGGGGGAGGAGCCGAAGCTGTTTTAACGTTCGAAAGTCTCGTACACTTGGGTGTGGCGTTCAGACGATACTCTGACATTTTGGCGAATCCGGACATCGACTCAATACAAGCAACTAGTTAAAATACGACTTGCAGACAAGAGTAGGCATAAGATATTTCTCCCCTACATCAGCGCTATACTGTGGTGTCAGATCTGTCACTTGATCACAAAACAAAACTCATTAGGTTTAGACACCGCACTGACGGGGAATAAAACGAGAAAGTTAGCTAGTTACACGTTCCACAGATCATTTGAACGATTTTGTTTCCAAAACGATGTGGAACGAGTCAGCTTACAGCACATGTGTACGTGATTAGTTTTAACATTAATGGACATAATATTTTCCAGTCATACTCGTGCAACTAATCTTAAAACTAGTATTTTTATTTTTTTGTACTGACTGTCAGTTTTTAAATAAAAAATCTGGTATGGAATAGAGGTACTCCAGAAGAAATAGTCTTAGGTTAAGATTTAAAACTCAGGTTACTACTTTATTATGTATACTGAACTCCTTTCTGTGTCACTGAATGCTGTAATAATGAGTAATGGAGGTCACGTTTTCTTCTAGTGGTTTAAGCGTGGATATCGCCAGTATTCAAAAACATCGTGATGCACATTTATGGCTAATTTCATTAGCGAATATATACAGGGTGGCCAAAATGAAACTGTCCCGCAAAATATTTATTGCGCCTTGTGATAGGCAACCCATCTTACATCAGCTGCATCCAGGGCAGGGCCTATTTAAAGATACGTGAAACACTTTCTAGGCCAGTTTTGTAAGAGTGAATCAAAAAGTTTTCGTGCGAAGGCCTAATAGCTCCGTCAATCAGGCAAAACTTTACTGGCGTATCGCCACTCTACTTCTCTTATATGATGGTTAACTGAATGGTCGCAAGCAATAAAAATGGAATGTGGACTGTTAATAAGTTAATGCTTCGTTACTGAACTATCATTCACGGTGCAATGAGCATCCGCATCGTAGATGAAGTCAAATTCATCAGAGAAAACCATTTCTCAGTACTCCGTTGGTGTTGCTATTATCATGAAATCCATGCAGTACAATGCCGAAGGATAAATTTACAATTCACTCTACATAAGACGGATGACACTGTATTAGATGCCATCAAACGTTCCACATACATAGGTTGTTTAAAATGCTCGTGGTCATGAAGTTTTCCACCTTACAGAAAGTGAAACGTAAATATATGTATAATTGAAAGGAAAGTCACACTTTATTCCGCAGCATACTACTTGGAATGTATATAATTCAGTGCCCTGAAGAATTACTTTCTGTTTATTGTACAAAAAAAAAAAATATATTAATTGTTCTTTTCATGGATCTCATCCAGATCAATGTTACGCTTCAAGGACAAATTACCTCTGGTTTCTAATCTAGGTAACAAAAGATTTCAAGTACTAACTTTCAATGCCAAACAATGTATTGTGTTTCCTGGGGCCTTCGTGTGATCAAAGAAAGATTTGGATTAATTTTTGTCACAGTTTTAATTAGAAAACCAGATAATGTCCGTTTAACCGTTGGTTAAAGATTGATGTACATGTACAAGTACTAATAAATATTTTTGAGAAATGTTTTCTTCTTCGGCACCTCTGCTGCAGAATTTGTTTGAACAAATATTACCTAACCAAGCACGGATTCCGCAAGAGCGAACTATATTTTGTTTCCTTCCATGCTTTTGTATGTTCGAGCGGTCTTCACTGCATGTAATTAACACGTTGTTATAGAAAAATGACGGAGTCACATGTTCAGGTCCCGCCCAGTGCACTGCAGCGCTGTGTGTATGACGAAAAAAATGAACCCTGTGTTTGGATTACTACGTTTGTTCCAACGTAAAAGACCTGAACATTAATGATGTTTTGGAATATAGTAAGAAAAGTATTTCGTTAATTCAACGATATTTCAAGCGAAAAACTAACAAAGAGACCATACGGCATTTGGATTTTTGAATTTTTTTTATATTTGTGGTACAAGTTTGGAATTAAGTATCATTCGCCAAAAGCAGTTCGATGCATTTCTAAAAAAATTCTCGAGGAAATTGACTTTGAGTTTACTGAGCGTCTCTGATACCTTAAATCAAGCTCTTTCCTTCAGAAACAGAATACTCACGTGCCAAACGGATGACCTTGGTTCGATTCTCTGCTAAGGACCACGGTGAGCATTCACCCATTTCGACAGCTACACTCAGTTTTTCGTTTTCGTTTAACGCAGATTTTTTTTTTTTCATTAATGTAACGTGTATAGCACGGCGCCTATCTGACCATTTAGCGGCGGTAGTTCGTTGCTTGTCTTGGAAAGTCTCAAACATTATTACAGTTGTTCTGAAGCCGTCTAGGTTTTGTGAGTCTTTCGATTATATACATGTTTCCTCTAAATATTTTTTACATGTATGTAGTACGGTGTTCTTGTATTTTTCCCTCTTTCCAGTAAAAGACGTTGAGATTGCTGTTTGCACATTTATACTCATTCATTGGACCGACGACATCGCTGTTTGGTAATTTTATATGAAAATTTAATCTATGATGTTTATGTACTGACAATCATTGGTAGTGATGCACATTTCGTTTACTGGTTGGAATCAATTATTCTGATCTGAGTAGTCTTTCTAATTCTGGTTTTCTATCAATTACAGGACAGTTTCGGAAAAAAGAACAGTCATGTAATATTCCAAATGTTACGTACTGATAATGTTAGAAGAGCGCTTTATTCATCTCCTTGTTTTACGATATTTTTTTCATAACGAAATGTTGTATGAGACGAATCTGATGACTCACATAGGCTCACATATTTTTTACTTATTTTCCTTCTTTGTACAACTGAAATGTATTCCGTATGTGGGTAACTTTTGTTAATTATAAACCCACATTTCTCATCGAAGTACTGTGAAGCAGTTACATTTTTTGCCTATAATGTCTATCTTCGGCGTTTGTTATTGAGTGATGCTTGATCATTTGAATATGGTTTTGAATCTTAAGTTGAAGGGGTCGGTGGAAGAAAGTGTTAGTATTAAATTTACTATAGATTATACTGATAATTTATCAGATGGTTTTTCGAATGTACCACATCCCGATAATATTTCCATACGAACAACGAAACATTTCTGTCTGGTATATAAATTGTTTTGTGTTATTATATTCATGTTTTTGTCTTTAGCCAATCTTTTACCAGGCAGTATCTCAAAATTCGTGTGGGTTAGTACTTTCTTCCGTCACTCCCTTTAACTGCGTTTGCGAAAGTTATAATAAACTAGCAAGTTGCCTCAGCTTCGCATGGGTAGCACTAAGTGTCTGTGGCCAGACGAAGCGTTAGGCTTAGCGATAATAAACTAAACAGGGTGAAGAAAAAATTCCACATTTGGTGACTGGCACGCAGTACTTCATCCCAATTGATGATACATGCGTATCTAGCAAAATATAGTCTCGCCAAAAGGATTAAAAGAAATTCCATACAAAAAGAAAAAAAAGAAGGCCTGACAACGCTGCGTGCCGTTTCCCAAGAATAGGTAGCATGAACTCTGCGCGGTGCCGAAGCTGTCGCAGTATCTCAGCGAGACGAGGCAATGTCATGGGACTCGCCAATGTTCAAGTCGCGTTTTCTTCCTTCGGTTAAAGCCTCAAACTGGTGAAACGTCCCCTTAGAAAAATTAATGAATTACTGTGCTGATAAACCTCTTACATTATTTGATTTTCAAACAGCTGAGCAGAACTGAACGTACTCAGACATTTCGCACTTCCCTATTCTGATCAACACTAAACTGATACACAATATTTTTAGCGCAACGCAATCTGACTTTCAAAAATCCCTACAAAAGAATGGCCCTGATTAACATTAACCTATACGTTTGACAAATCACTTACCTCACAAAAATCTTCGTTACTCGAACTACTGCAATACAGCGAGTGCCACTACTGCCAGCTAAATAACAGATTCAAACTACTGAAGGCACTAACTACTAATAGGCATAGTTCGCAAATGAAAGAGTTTGATAGAGAACAAACAATGTATTTACCTTAATAGTGTTCAAAAGTCATAATATATATAGCAGTTCATGACATCCAGACTTACAAATTTCAAAACTCCGCCATTTCTCTCCCCACATCCACCACTGCTGGCGGCTCACCTCCAACTGCGCAACGCTACGCGCTGTTAACATCCAGCTGCCCAACACTACAATGGCAGACAACAACGCAAACTAGCCACAGACTGCACACAGCACAGCCAGTGATTTTCATACAGAGCGCTACGTGACGTTACCAATAAGAAAACCAAAACAGCCTACATACAATGTATCCAATTTACACGTCCACAATACAGTATCTTATGTATTTCTTTCTGTTAATGTAACCTTTAATTAAACATTAAGACATAACGTGAACTTCTTGCAGACATAAACGACAACTTTGTTTCGCCCATTATACAAATAAAAACTGAACAAAGCTGCGCCCGAACACGCCTTGAAGGCCCAACGGTATCGACCGGCCGCCGAGTCATCCTCAGCCCACAAGCGTCGCTGTATGCGGATATGGAGGGGCGTGTGGTCCGCACACCGCTCTCCCGGCCGTATGTCAGTTTAAGAGATCGGAGCCACTACTTCTCAGTCAAGTAGCTCCTCAGTTTGCCTCACAAACACCCGGCTTGCCAACAGCGCTCAGGAGACCGGATGGTCACCCGTCCGAGTGCTACCCAGCCCGACAGCGCTTAACTTGGGTGATCTGATGAGAACCGGAGTTACAACTGCAGCAAGACCGTTGGCAGACACAAATAAAGCTAATAGAAAGTAACAGTGCACACAGTAACGTCGTCCGTATCCAGTGAAGCACAAAAGACACAATAGGAAGGCTACACCAGACTGCACATTACGCACAATAAGTCGATTCTGTAAGATTGACGTCCAGGCTTATCTTCATAGAGCCGGTACGAACACGTGCGAGAGACGTTCAGTTCAGAGCAGAAGTTCAAAGCGATCACCTTACATTTGCAGACACTTCGCGACTCGTTGGCTAATACTTTGCCGGCATCTACGCAACATATCTGCATCCACTGCTGCTGAAGCTCGATGCACCCGAACTGCTAGGTAATGGGTGGAGTATTAAGTGCACCCAATGAAGATGCCGGAATGAGGAGGCCAGAAGATTGGACTTCAATAGCCTCTCCGTTTCGCTGGAAACGCTTCATTTAAATAGTTTCGCACGTTCATTCCAAAGTACATCGGTGGACCATCATGCTGAACCCATAGCTGACGCCCAGCAGCAAGTGGAACGTTTGTTAATGCGTCAGGCACAGTATTGCAAAGAAATGTACGATACAGGGCCGCATTCAACTTGTGCGGTAGTAAATAAGGGCCCAAAGGCACTCCTCCCACGATTCCAGACCACAGCTTTATGCCACAGAGTGCCTGAAAGACACGTTCACGGGTGCACGGGTGACATGTGGGTTGTGTTCCGATCAATAATGGCTGTTGTGGAAGTTGAAAATATCTTCACGACTGAAGCTAGATTCACCAGTCCATAAAACGTCGTTTAAATGTGTTAGTTATCTTCCACGAGGAGCAAAAGCCATTTACAAATGTATACTCGCCGAATGCGCCCTCTGACTGCTGGTGTTAGATTCACGTGCGAAGATTGGATGCTTTTCGTGGTAGTGCAGCATTTGAACAACCAGTCTTTGATACTTCTGGAACTACCTTACAGTATCACGGGTACTTGCCGACGTGATTGGTTTCAAGAATCACGTCCTCTGTTTGTGGAGTAGGTCGAGTCCTTTTACGACCTCTGTCCGTTACTAGTGGACAAAGATTACCGGTTTCCTGATGGCATTGCTTTAGGCGACGAAAAACATTCTGTTCGTAATGGCGCCTTTGGGAATACTATGCACCATACCAACGAGCAGTAGCAGCTTCGTTATAGGCTGCACCCAGCGCCAAAAGCATGTCCACGCGGTCATCGTCTGTGTACTCCATCGGAAAGCCGCTCTACACGAACTTGACAGGATTAGTTATGGTTGTGCACTGTACGGTTAGTAGACACATGAATGCAGTTTAATGAATCTCACTGTCATGTGATACGCAATTGGCATGTAACAAAATGATGTCCTGTTTATAAATGACAAGAATTAAGGAACTGACGTCTATCAAAGCAAAAAGGAACCTGGCGGGTCTTCGAACCGTAGCTCTATGGTAGATGCGGGTTTGATGGCTCAGTAGCCTACGTGAGCTACGACGGATGGTGCAGTAATGCGGAGTGATACGCGTTCCTCTGTACATTCTGATGCGCTGCAAGATGTGACGGTGTTGCCAGTTCCATGTTTTCATACATGCGTTTTCAAAATTCACCCGATCTGATTTTGCTACACACATTTTTCTCTTGAATCTGGATGTGAAATCGCATGCCAACCCCCAAATGCGAATTTTGTTTCTTCGCCGCGTGTACACAAATCTTCCACATGAATCAATGTATCTAATCGCGAAAACTGTATCAAAATCTCTGCAGTAGCTCCTGAGGTTAGCCTTCACAATGGAAGCAGAAAATGCGGCGGAGGAGCTTATAGTACTTCATCGATAGTGCAGTCGATGTCGAACATAACTACATTAAAAAATATTATCCCTATCTGTAAAGCACTCGGTTCCTTTCCACAACGAAACGGAAATAACGAGCCGTGCTGAAAGCGGATTTACCTCGACAAATAAGATATCCGCTCCCTTGGTGCACTGGCCGCAGTCGATTAATGCCACGAAGGGGATCACACTCTGCATACAGATGCGGTTCAAAGCGAGTGTCGCGCGGCCAATGAATGGCCCAATTAAGCTAATAAGATGGCGAAGGCTGGCGGCCAGGAGTGCAGCTCGGTCCTGGCCAGAGATTGGCCGCCGGCGCGGCTTAATAACACGGCGGGCCACTCTGGCACGCGGCGTCGGCCCATTACCGCCTCTCGAGGGCGCCGAACGTGACGCTGACAGCGGTCACCGGGCACTACTGTGGTGTCGGGCACTCCTTCGTTAAGAGGGCAGCGCGCGCGTGAGGCCCGTGTATTACGTACAAGTAACCCACTCCGTAGCAACTCAGCCGGCGGGCGAGTAATTTGACTAATCACCTATCAGGGGCGTGGCCGTCTGGACGCAGTTCATTAGTGCCCTCGGCGGCAGCGTGGCAAAGGCTGGCTTTGGCACACCAGAAGCAGCAGGAGCAGCAAAAGCAGAAGCAGAGGCCTCCTGCGCCATTAAGAGGCGGCCCACTCTTCTCCGCGGGCCGGAAGTCTCGTGAAAGGCGGGCAAACGCGCCTCCCCAGCCCTTTACCCTCGAGTTACGCAAGGCGCCCGCACAGCCGGGGGTCCCTGTCAACGAGGCTCGTTACGCACGCCTGTCTTTCAAGCTCACATCGCGTCTTCCCACCACCACCACCACCACCACCACCAACTCCTGCTCTTCTCTCAGCTTCGTTGGAACATGTCTTTCCTCTTGCGCCTTTCCACGGAACTCCTACGTCTAACGATAGCCTCAAGAGTCGACCAACGTGATTAAAGCTCATAATCCAAGAGAAGCTGTGCGTCCGTAAGAGCAGATAGAATGAAATTTATTAATAAGCGACGTAAATTTCTTACATGAATTTACGAGCATTTTGCATTTTTGAGTATACGCCACCTAGATCGCTTCATAAATATTTATTCATTACGACGTATCGGCTACTGTCATTGTCGGAACTGCAATTAAGATTAAAGTACCGTAGCATAAAGTACCATATATCACTAGGCGGGAATGCGTAATAAAGAGAAAATTCTGGTTGGGGAATGTTGTGGAGAGAAAGCCTTTCCGTCAGCTTCAATAGATCTTCAGTAAAACTGTCGAGTTACCTATATAGGCAAGCTGCAGAGAGCGATACATACATTATACAACTCTATTGATCGGAAACTAAGTTCCTGAACACTTATGATGAAGATCAAGAACAGAGATTGAATAAAGGTTCCGCCATTTGACTTCATCTACTGTTTATTCTATTGTACAATCATGAGCTGTACAACCATGATTTCGGCTTTTCGCCGTTTTCGATTACAACAATAACTATATATGTACAGAATGCACGAAAAGTACCATGTACCAGAATTTAGGTAACATTATGTCGATAAAATTAGGATCAACATATTTTTTGAAATTATTGGAATTTAAAAAAATTGTTCACGTTGTGTTACTTACGTGTTCAGCATGGTTAGACTTATGCAAACGAAGTCGTCGTCGAAATATATTAAACTTGCCTATACAGGGTGGCCCATTGATAGTGTCCGGGCCTAATATCTCAAGAAATAAGCATCAAACGAAAAAACTACAAGGAACGAAACTCGTCTAGCTTGAAGGGGGAAACCAGATGGCCCGCTAGATGGCACTGCCATAGGTCAAACTGATATCAACTGCGTTTTTTTAAATAGGAATCCCCATTTTTATTACATATTCGTGTATTACGTAAAGAAATATGAATGTTTTAGTTGGACCACTTTTTTCGCTGTGTGATAGATGGCGCTTAATAGTCACGTAACATTCCTCCAGTGCGGACGGTATTTGCTTCGTGATACATTACCCGTGTTAAAATGGACCGTTTACCAGTTGCGGAAAAGGTCGATATTGTGTTGATGTATGGATGGCTATTGTGAGCAAAATGCCCATCGGGCGTGTGCAATGTATGCTACTCGGTATCCTGGACGACATCATCCAAGTGTCCGGACCGTTCGCCGGATAGTTACGTTATTTAAGGAAACAAGAAGTGTTCAGCCACATGTGAAACGTCAACCACGACCTGCAACAAATGATGATGCCCAAGTAGGTGCTTTAGCTGCTGTGGCGGCTAATCCGCACATCAGTAGCAGACGAATTGTGCGAGAAACGGGAATCTCAAAAACGTCAATGTTGAGAATGCTACATCAACATCGATTGCACCCGTACCATACTTCTATGCACCAGAAATTGCATGGCGACGACTTTGAACGTCGTGTACAGTTCTGCCACTGGGCACAAGACAATTTACGGGACGATGTCAGATTTTTTGCACGCGTTCTATTTAGCGACGAAGCGTCGTTCACCAACAGCGGTAACGTAAACCGGCACTATTGGGCAACGGAAAATCCACGATGGCTGCGACAAGTGGAACATCAGCTACCTTGGCGGGTTAATGTATGGTGCGGCATTATGGGAGGAAGGATAATTAAAAATGGCTCTGAGCACTATGGGACTTATCATCTGAGGTCATCAGTCCCCTAGAACTTAGAACTAGTTAAACCTAACTAACCTAAGGACATCACACACATCTATGCCGGAGGCAGGATTCGAAGCCGCGACCGTAGCAGTCGCGCGGTTCCGGACAGAAGCGCCTAGAACCGCTCGGCCATCACCCCCAGCGACGGATAATTGGCCCCCATTTTATCGATGGCAATCTAAATGGTGTAATGTATGCTGATTTCCTACGTAATGTTCTACCGATGTTACTACAAGATGTTTCACTGCATGACAGAATGGCGATGTACTTCCGACATGATGGATGTCCAGCACATAGCTCGCGTGCCGTTAACGCGGTACTAAATAGCATATTTCATGACAGGTGGATTGGTCGTCGAAGCACCATACCATGGCCCGCACGTTCACCGGATCTGACGTCCCCGGATTTCTTTCTGTGGGGAAAGTTGAAGGATATTTGCTGTCGTGATCCACCGACAACGCCTGACAACATGCGTCAGCGCATTGTCAATGCATGTGCGAACATTACGGAAGGCGAACTACTCGCTTTTGAGAGGAATGTCGTTACACGTATTGACAAATGCATTGAGGTTGACGGACATAATTTTGAGCATTTATTGCATTAATGTGGTATTTACAGGTAATCACGCAGTAACAGCATGCGTTCTCAGAAATGATAAGTTCACAAAGGTACATGTATCACATTGGAACAACCGAAATAAAATTTTCAAACGTACCTACGTTCTGTATTTAACCTACCTGTTACCAACTGTTCGTCTAAAATTGTGAGCCATATGTTTGTAACTACTACAGCGCCACCATCGATCACAAAGCGAAAAAAGTGGCTCAACTAAAACATTCATATTTCTTTACGTACTACACGAATATGTAATAAAAATGAGGGTTCCTATTTAAAAAAACGCAGTTGATATCCGTTTGACCTATGGCAGCGCCATCTAGCGGGCCAACCATAGCGCCATCTGGTTTCCCTCTTCAAGCTAGACAAGTTCCGCTCTTTGTAGTTTTTTCGTTTGACGCTTATTTCGAGAGATATTTGGTCCGGTCACGATCAATGGACCACCCTGTACAATGAAGGTGTCGCAGTATATAAACGAGAACATATTCACAAAGGGTTTGGCAGAAACAGAACAAACATGTCAGACATACATTTAACAACTACATCACAAAATGATCACTTAGAAACATTCATTACCTATGCAGGCGCCATTTTCTATAGCCACACTGTGGAATTTACTAGTTTAATGGGAGCCAAAGGTGAACATAGCAGGCTGTCAGTTTACCTGGCGTACTCAGTGGCTGAATCCGAAGAAATGTTGTAGACGACAGACCAGCATTAGGTAATTTAATAAGTTATATAAATCTTTGGAAGGACATTCTAAATTGTGAATAAGTAATGTAAACAAATGCGCTAATACTGTTATACATCATATACTATGCTGAATACGCAATATAATCATGCGTAAATGGAACATAGATCAGTTGTAAAAGCAAAATCTATCGAAGTATGTTATGAAGCGGACCCATGGACCACAAAGTATCGTACTATGAAACAGCCTTCGAATATTTGCCACAAAAACGTTGTATAATGTAATGTAGTATAATGAAAAACTGCCTGTTGGCTTGTCTCTGGTTCATCGGCTGACTGAGGCTTCGCCTCACGAGTAGCTGACACTGTGTCCGCTTCATCCTCCATTGTTGGTGGTGGACCGGAATTGAACTCGTGACCGCAGATTAGATGTACCTGGCGCGACAATGTACGTGGTCATTTCGGGTGCTGTTCTCCGCTTGTTACCTGCAACGGCCGTTCGCTGGAACACGGGAATCCAGAGGCTTTCTTCTTGAAGCTATTCTCACTTTCGTGTATTTCGCAGCGTTCCTGTAAAATCTTGTCTGATAGCTCTTCTCTAGAGGCAGAACTTCTGCGTCGGCGAAATTTTACTGTGTGGTCGGCCTCACAAAGTGAGTGCTCTGCCAAGGTCGAATTCTCCACCTGTCCCGACCTGTAATACTGCTTATCGGATGTGCATGGTATGTGGTATATTCGTGACATTTTAAGTGGGTCAGTTTTCTCCTTTGACGATTTGAGACGCTCTTTGATCTTCGCTGTCGGTTTATAAATAGTCTTCTCGCCGTGTTTGCGCAATGTTCGGTCGATTCTGCCCGTCACTCTGGAAACGCATGGCAGGAGACCATACCCGATATTTCTCTGTCCGGTGTGCCACTTCACCGTGTGTTTGGTACACTTTTTATTTGACTGGTGGAGTACCCATTGCTCCTCGTAATGCTTTCCAGGTGTTGCATCTTGCGTCTGAGGTGCTGCGGCCTTACGAGCGTATTAATCACGCCTCTTTTCTGGCTCTGGTGGAGATTTGACAGCTTGTGCAGGTATCGGTTTGGGTGTGTCTGTTTTCGATAGACGCTGTGTCCCAGGTTTTCACCATCCTTTGTGACCAGCACATCTAGAATTGGTCCTTTTCTGCTTTCATGGTAAATTGTGTGTTGGCATGGAGACTGTTGTCTCAGAAAATCACCGAGCTATTGCTCACCATGGCTCCACACAACGCGGCATCATCGACGTATCTGCCCCGCACGTTGCGTTTACAAGGTGCCAAGTTCAGTGCCTGTGCTTCGAAATGTTCCCTGAAGAAGTCGTCCGCCACTGGCCTAAGAGGATTACCCATGGCGACGCTTTCCAGCTAGTCGTGGAAGTTGCCATTCTACGTGAAATAGCCTGTGGTGAGGGAAGCATGAAAGAACTTGCGGGAAAATGCAACAGAAGTGCTCCAGAGAGCTGAAGAAAAAAGCTTGGACCAAACGACATCCTGGTTAGCTTTGATGTTGTTTCTTTGTTTGCCAAAGTGCCACTCAGTGACAGAAGCCAACAGATAGTTACGGAACAAGTGGCCACGAAAGCCTTAACAGTTTTGTAACGGTATGCTGTAAAGCAACTGTGTACATACACAAAATGGGGAAAAAATGTTAGATTTGGAAGTAGGAAAGTGAGGGAGAGCGGTGAAAGCAAACTGGTGGCTGGAGGTAGTATGGAGGGGGTGGAAGGGATAGTAATTGAACGTAAGTGCAAATATAACGGGGGGAGGAGCAGGGTATAAAAACGAAAAACTAAGTATGGCCGGAGGAGGGGGGGGGGGGGGGAGGCAGTAAAGAGATGCAGTAAAATTAGAGATTATCAAGAATAGAGTTAATCTCCTGAATCGTACTATTAAGTAAAACCTCTAGTAACAAGCTTCGGAACTCTGTTATCTTAGTATTTTCCATTTCTTTAATTTTTTCTTAAAGTACACTAGATCGTGTAATGTATTTCCGTTTATTAGAACGTTTCAGGTACAGATACGTAATTAAGAGTAATGCGTTCACGCCTACTCTGTGGGGCGACGCGCGTATTCGTGTTTTCCTTCACTTGGCTGCACTGATTTTCCTATTTCTCGCTGTGAATCGGCTGTCGCATTCAAACTCTCTTGGCTACTGTTTTAATATACTGAACTATTTCTAAAAAACGAGGAATCATATTAAAAAAATTTACACTAATTTAATCACGTATTGCGGATGAGTGACACAGAATCGTATTCAGAGCAGTTCGTCGCGCCTAGCTGAGAGGTAAAGTAACACTACCAGGCGGCATAGAAATGCTTAACAAATTCACCTTACAAATCTCAGAATTCGTGAAACAATATTATGTTTCACTATTTTATTGACAGCCGGCCGCTGTGGCCGAGCGATTCTAGGAGCTTCAGTCCGGAACCGCGCTGCTGCTATGGTCGCAGGTTCGAATCCTGCCTCGGACATGGATGTGTGTGATGTCCATAGGTTAGTTGGGTTTAAGTAGTTCTGAGTTCTAGGGGACTGATGAAAAAAATGGTTCAAATGGCTCTGAGCACTATGGGACTCAACATCTGAGGTCATCAGTCCCCTAGAACTTAGAACTACTTAAACCTAACTAACCTAACGACGTCACACACATCCATGTCCGAGATAGGATTCGAACCTGCGACCGTAGCGGTCGCGCGGTTCCAGACTGTAGCGCCTAGAACCGCTCGGCCACACTGGCCGGCGGGACTGATGACCTCAGAGGTTAAGTCCCATAGTGCTTAGAGCCATTTGAATCATTTTCTATTGATATATGCTACATCGTTTACCTGACGAAACAGTTTGTCGATTAATTATCGCATCTCAAGATGGCAACATTGTGTTCAAATACTTCGATAATTGTAGATTATATTATGAACAAATAAAATTTGTCTTTTTTATGTAATTTACAGTAAAATTATAAAGCAATATTAATCGTAACTCGTGTAATGTATATACGTGATTTACTGCTTCTAGCAATTTTTTGGAAATTTAGCTTGCACACAGCTGTATTGTGACTTCATGAAACAGTTTCGGAGACAAAGAGGCCGTATTCAAATGTAATGTGACATTATTAATCAGATGCATGACAGATCATAAATCTTAACAAGAATCATCCCACAAATCAACATGATAAGTGTAACAATAATACTGGAGTACATACTGCACACAGAAGGTAACATGGTGAAACACGTGGAAAGAATAAATACGTCATAATTCAAGAAATTCGCAAATGCTTCGATGTTCTTATTGACATACGTTAACTTGGACTTAGCAATGATGTTATGTAGCACTTCACATTTTTCCGTTTCCTTTATGGTTGAGGACGTAAATACACAGGAATTGGCATCTTTCGATACCATAACAGACGATTTGATCTTTGGTAATGTAAAAAATTTCTTTGCTGTCACTTAGCCAGAAAGATGCACACTTGTATTATATACTGATGTTTCACAAAAGTGGATGTGTTCACTGGCAGGTCGTCTTGTAACTCTTGAAAAATGATTTTGGTGGAAAGGTCTGTTCACCGTTCTTTTCTAAAAAGGGCTAACGTGGTTTCACTTTCAGTACGTACAAAATGTTAGCATCTCAGAAGCTAATCCTATTTTTCGGAAAACGCTGCTCTTTTAACTATGCCTGTTTCTCAACTATGTCGCAGTTTACAGTTCGGCGGAATTTATATGGTTCAGAAACGGATTAATTTCCTGTTCATCGATTGATGTTGAAAGAACTTGATCTGTAACGACTTGCATCTCGATGGACATTACTAACAGATTCTAAAGTAATATTAGACATTTCTGTACTCTTCACAATCACTTACGTGCGTTTCGTAACTATCAGAACCAAAGTACGCCAATGTTTTGGTAGTGTGAAACGTGCTATCCTCAGATACAGCCTCGCTATTAGACGGAATGCGCTATTCAGAATGCCTCGAGGACATTGTTGGAGTCATTCTGCTATGATACTGGCGCTGTCATTCCGCTACAGTCATGGCATAAAACGTGAAGCGCCAGCAAAGACCGACGGCGAGGCAGTTCACAAGAAGTAAATGTCAGCCGCTGCATTGAGACATTCGTCAACTGTCACCTGTGTCCTGCCTCTCTACCGCCCTACATTCCCACAACTGTTCTTCATGCATTTTAAACGCTTTGAAATGCCTACCTGTGGACTTAGACTAGTTCTCAACGTGCCGAGAACTGTATTTGCTTTGTGATTTGTTATAGACGAAAAGTTTCTGGTAGATCAGGAACTTCAACCTCACAATGAACAGACCGGAATGCTTTCCATAGACCTCTATTTTTTTCAGTATGTCCGTACTCTTAATAATACACAAGAACGCGAGGACCAATAATGTATGATAATATTGTCAAAACATAGCTATTACTAACAGTGACAAAAATGACAAATATATGTAACCATGTGAAATTAATAGATTCCGTAACTATAACTGGAAATAAGACGAAGAGCAGGTATTCTATATCAAAAGTCGGGATTAGGTGTTTATGTTCAGTGTTGCCGATACAACAATTACGATTTAACACGGGTTTTTCTTGTCAATGTTTGACTTTCTTTAATCAATGCAGTAAATGTTATCTGTTTATAAAAATTATAAAACTAGCGTTGTGAAGGTTTACGTAGAGAGTGTTAGTGTATCTTTCAAGCTACGTCTGTGTAAAGTGGTAGCCTGCTAGGAAATGTATCAGTATATACATTGTGAATCCTAAGTAAATAAGAAAAACAACTGATTCGTTTTTCTCCACCTATTGTATTCTAGTTTCATCAGGAGCTGACTAGCTTACATTACTGCATACAGCAGTGACTTATTGCGTAATCAGCTTCCTAATTTGGTTGACACATGGTAGCATGAGCTCATTAGTTGCTAAGAATAGCCTTCGCATATAGACAAAAACGGAGCGGGGAAATGTATTTCATCGCAGTTCTGCTAATTTGCACCTAATATTTGTACTTTATATAAATCAGCCTTTCTCGTGATTCACTGTTTCTACCTTATCCAAGTCCCTACAGTAGTTCCTGGGATTAGCGTAAACATGCAGACAGAAGTGAGCAGGGTACTTTAGTTTATGTATATACGGAAGGGGAAAGGAAGGAAGAAGAAAGAAAAACGAAGCCTTCTGCATATGATATATGTCAAAACATGCACTGATGGAAGAAAACTCGCAACACTAAGGAGGAGTCGAAATAAAGGGAAGTTGGTAGGCGAGTTTCTACATCTAAAACATGATTATTCAGATTTCTCGCCAGTCGTATAAGAGTGGTACCATTAGTGCCACTATGAGGATGCAAATCCGGAGAGCGTTAAACGCGTATTGTTAAGGTCGTGAGCGCTAGTTACCTTTTGAGATTTGATGTGGTGAGTTGATGATAGTCAGGAATGGATTTAAGAGACGCCATTATCAAGTCGTTTGTTGGTTGGGTTGGAGAGAAAGGGGCCAAACTATAGGGTATCAACACGTTACTGAGTTTGAATGCGGTCGTGTAATAGGGCTGCAAAAAACTGGATGTTTCTTGTGCAATGTTGCAGAAATAAGTAGCATGGATGTAGCCACTGTAAGTGATTGCTGCCAGCAGTAGTCAGGAGAACGTATATTCGCAAAAAGATGGGGTTCAGAACAGTTACATGGCACTACCGTTCGGGAAGACCAAGGTCAAGGGGTTCAGCTTTAGGATCTGCCGCAACGTAATGCATCTGCAGCTGCAGTTTGAGCAGTCGTTGGCACGAACTGTTCCAAGGATAGCTCCGAGCAGACGTCCTGCAGCGTGCATTCCACTAATCGAAAACCACCATCGTTGTCTACTTCAGTATTGTCAAGCGAGAGCTCATTTGAGGACATGGTGGAAGTCTGTTATGTTTTGCCGTGCGGTTCTAGGCGCTACAGTCTGATGCCGAGCGACCGCTACGGTCACAAGTTCGAATCCTGCCTCGGGTATGGATGTGTGTGATGTCGTTAGGTTAGTTAGGTTTAATTAATTTTTTTTTTTTTTGTTATGTTTTCTGATGAAAGTTTGTTCTGCCTCGAAAAAGTGATGGCCGTGTGTTGTTTTAGGAGAAAGAGAGTTGAAGAGCACCTACAGCCAACCTTTGCGCGTGCTAAACTCTATAGACCCACTCCTGAAGTTACGATCTGGGGTATGATTTCTTATGGCAGGAGGAGCATTTTCGAGGTTATCCCACGCACCCAGACAACAAATTTGTCCGTCAGTTTGATGCGTCCACCTGTTCTGCTGCCATTCATGAACAGCATTCCAGGGGGTGTTTTCCAATAGAGTGACGCTCGCCATTGTAGCGCAACATGCTGTGCAGAGTGCCTTGGCCTGCTCGATCAGCAGATCTGTCTCCAATCGAGCACATACGGGACATCATCAGAAGACAAGTCCAGCGTCATCCACGAACAGTATTAACCTATTAACTTCACTGTATTGACCGACCAAGTTCAACAGGCTTGGAACCTCTTCCCACAAACTGACAACCGGCACCTGTACAAAACAACGCATGCTTGCATTCAATATTCTGGCGGTTACACCGGTTATTAATGTAGCTGCGTATCATATTTGCAGTGGCTTATCTCGCGCTTGCATTAACCTGTGATCTTGCAGTGTTAATCACTTAAATATGTCCCCTAGACGAATGTGCTCCCGAGATTTCATTGCTCTTCATTAATTATTTTTTTGGTGTTGCGGCTGATTTCCGTCGGCGTATTTGGATTCAAAATAATAAAAAACCACGTTGTGTTTTGTCTGCAAAGAAGGCGGAGTTTTAAAAACACAAACTTTATTGGCAGACACGGGAAAAAATTCAGGAGGAGCTTCCAACTCCAAAAAGAGGAAAAAATTCATTCGTTGCTTCCGTGTGTTTTGAGTACCATAATATTTTGTCCAACCCGGCTGCAGGCTCGTAGACTGCGGAGAGGAAGGTGGTGGAAGCCGCCCCGCTTGAGATAACCGGCAGCAGCAGTAGCTGGTCCAGGGACACGGGGTGGGGAGTACGGACCGGGGAGGGCCCGATAATTGGTATTCGCGGCGGGCGCCGCTGCTCATTGTGCGGAGCGGAGCCGGCGCTGCCGATAACCGACACAACAGGCGGCCCGCAACCGCGCGCTGCCTGATGGACCGGCCGCGGCCGCGGCTGAGGCGCCAGCGCCCGCAGCCAGGGCGGCTTGGCTTTCACCCGTGCCGCACACTCCTCTCCTCAGTTTGCAAGTCAATGCGGGGCGCGGGCTGGCGATAGGATGGGAGGGGGGGAGAGGGGGGGGTTCAGAAAGTCGCGGCCCGTCCGGCCTCAACCTCAGCGTCTCATTGAAGGAAGACGGCCGCCTAATGTCGTCCCCGCGCGGAACGTGTTCCTCAACATGCAAATACGACAAACGCTGTTCCCAGTGTGATTTGCGCTGCAGCCAGCGACTCAGATAGCGAAATTCTTTATTCGCTTCCACAACTGGCGGCGACACATAATCGCCACAGGCAGCGAGCAAACCACAACTGGTCAGAGGCACGCCCCCCTCCGACACTTTATGTTACATGTTCTGTTTGGTGGGCGGGTATATGGGTATCTCTGACGAACTTCTGTATCCACATTATTTCTACGACACACAACCACACCTCAGTTACGATACTGTAAAGTTACACGCAACGGAATTTAAAAGCAAATGACAGAAGTATTTGGACCTGGGCAGTAAAACTGAATTTGATGTATTCTATTCCGCGAGTTCTCTGCCGCGCTGGTCGAAATTACTGCCTGTCAGTCTGAATCTATCGCGGTGTTCTGCAACGCGTATAAAACCGATGTTGCCGGCCGGTGTGGCCGTGCGGTTAAAGGCGCTTCAGTCTGGAACCGCGTGACCGCTACGGTCGCAGGTTCGAATCCTGCCTCGGGCATGGATGTGTGTGATGTCCTTAGGTTAGTTAGGTTTAATTAGTTCTAAGTTCTAGGCGACTGATGACCTCAGAAGTTAAGTCGCATGGTGCTCAGAGCCATTTGAACCATAAAACCGATGTTATTGTGTTCAACACAAATTTGTATCAAAATTTTTATTATGCGTTAGTTAAGCGGTATGCCAGTAAGTCGGAAAACAGGTGCGTGTTAGAAGTCAATAGTGTGTGGAGGGAAGCAAAGATGTTCAGCGACAAGAATTGTCTTAGTGATCATATAAATAAAGAGACTCAGAAGGTAAGTTACGTAATCTTAAGGTTCAAGGGAAAACACAAAGAATGTTGTCTTTCATGTGCAAAGAAAGTAAAGGTTCAATGACATTTAATTTATATAATGTGCCAATAAGAGGTCAGTTTTTTAGGGCTGCATGAAAACGGTTAATTCTGTTTTGGAGGAGCCTTTTTGTCCGCCTGTCTCGCTATTGGAATACTACCCATAGTTGGAATTTTTAAAATAGCCTCTTTATCAATTGCCAAAAAATAGATAAAACATGTTTTTATTAAAGTGTTTTAATCAATGGCTAAGAAAAATTAAAAGATTTTTTACATGTTTTTTCACGGGGCAAACCTCACGAAAGGGGTAAGTCTCACTTGAGATGAAGGAGTGGGGGAATCCCACCACATCTCACCAAATATTACCAAGGAACCATAGCAGACACAAATTTTAAAGAAATACCTTCGCGTAATTAATGGGCGACTCCGAAACCTATTGGCCCATGTCAATAAAGGAAGACAGTGCGCGGAAACAGTACAGAACATTCTATCGCAACCGCCACGTTGCCCCGGCATGTATCACAGGATTTTCTGTTGGCGATATTCTGTCTCCATTTCAGTCATGTAAGGTCGATTACAGTGGTCTAAATCATCCCTGTGCGAGTGCGGTGCAGAAGAGGTCACCAACTACACAGGGTGATTCAGTTGCCCTACCGCTGTCGTTTTATCCAACCCGCAATGTTGCAGTTGGCTTTCATAAACCACACACAAGATTCTCATATTCTCTCGCTCGCTACGCAGAATTTGTTAGTTCTACAGAAAAAAATGAGCAGAACCTTTTTGTAGTCAACTTTTGTACCTCAATACGATTTCTCTAGAGACCGTAGTTTTCGAGTTAGTCAAGAAAACGTAAAAAAATGATCTTCCAACACACCGCCACTCCCACACTGTCCCCTGCATTCAGGATTTCTTGCATGTTGCTCATGGCACTCTGTCCTACCATAGTATAAATGTTAGCGACTGAACAAATATTTCCCAAATTCAACCATTTTTGGTCTTCATCGATTGGACTCACTGAATTAGTCGAGCACTTACAAATTGCAAAATTGACGTTTGTGTATATTTTACCCCAAAATTTTGTAAATTTTAACATCCTAAAATAAAAATAGACATCGCTGTATTCGTCAGGTCGTGTGACTACCAAGCTCCAGTGCTTCTAAGGGCTACGTTTGAATCGAACTGTCAACATAATTAGTTTTAGTATAACGTTTACAAAAGTCGTCATTTGTTCATAGGCAAGGAACCGACTATGCTGGTGGCGTGATAGCTCCATCAATACAGATCTAAGAAGGTGGAATATCGGGAAAAATTTATATAGTTGTAAATTTTTGAACAGTAACAGTGGGAAGGGGAGGGGGAGAGGGTTAGTGCCACAGACAACGGTCTAGAGATCCTAGCTACTGAGGGTGAGTATGGGGAGAGGTTGAGGATCGTTTGAATGACACTTTTGTACGTTTTTCTTGAATACCCGGAAAGCGTGGTCTTCAGCGAAAACGAGTCTCAGTACAAAATTTAACTGCATTAAATATCTTACAAAAGTTGTGCTCATCCTTTTCTGTAGGACTAATAGAATGCGCTTAGTGAGCGAGAGAATATGAAATTCTCGAGGGAGGTTTACGAAGGCCAACTTCAGCGCTGTGGGGTGCATAAAAAGACATCGGCTAAGGCAACTGAATTACCTTGTACAGTCACCGTCTGCCCGCTCAGACCTGAACAAATCACTTGAGCAGAGAAATATATGGAAAAGTCTGACTTTGAAGGAGTGAAATGATAAGACATGTACTGCACGCGCAGATCCAAGGTTTGGGGTTGGGGGAGGCGGGGAAAGGGAAGGGGATGTGAAGGCGGCGGCGTCGGCGAGAAATATCACTCATCCCGCTACCCGCTTGTCGAAAAGGCTATATAAGATATTTCTGTCACCCAAGATCAGCTCTTTGGAGTTGAAATATTAGTGTCACGTTAGTGTGTTAATGAAATGAGGCGAAAAGAAGACTCGTTTCACCTTTTCAACCTTCGCAGCAACCCATTCAATCAGAACGGTTACTTTTGGAAATATTTGGTCCACCTCTTGGTTGAAACGATGCGTTGTATCCATATTTTCGGTGCACCCCAACAAGTAATTGTTGCTAGGTTATCCTTAAACTATAGTTTTCTTACCGTATGTAACAGGGCTACACACGTCACAAATCACTTACTTCACTTTCTTATTGGTGTGGTTGTCATCCAGTACACACCATAGTTCTGAGAACGTTAGCTTGTAGGTCATCCTAGCACTAGCTGGCCAAGTCTAGTCTAATGACACAGTTATTTTCCTAAACTCTTATGAAAATTAATGAAATCAATTGAAATATGTCCTCAGTAGCTCTCACAAAGATAACAAAACATGTGATCGGGGACGTCATGAAACCACACCAGAATTAACATTAGAACACCAAAAGGGGGAAAATGTCTCATTCCTACGAAATCGTCGTTAAGTTTACTACTCCATATTTTATTGAAAGGAAGTCATAATTTGTAATTTATGCACTGGTTAATTACAGTTCTGAGGTATCCATTAACATGTCACATACAAAAAACTACAGAATGTCCTGTTTTGCACACTATGCTGACAATACCAGACTGGCGGGAATCGCGAATTGGTACCAACTGCAATCGTAAATTTAGCTACCTCATATTTTGTGTTTACATGTGACTCATTCCCCATAGCTATTTGACAAAAGGTCAAGCCACATAGTTATTTTTAATGAATGTAAGCTGATACATAAGGAAAATTGCACAAACTCTTTCAACGACAAAGCGTTCCACTACAATCCTCCAAAGAAAGGTAAATTTAAAAACAAAAATAATGTGTGTTGCACAATGTTTTCGCAGAAGTTTGACAGCGCTGCTGAAGTTGCCAACGGCCCCTAAACCACAGAAGCCCCATGGCTGTGAAATACTATTTTTTGTGCGGTATGGACGTGGGAGCGAGAGTTCCCCCAGAATTTGTTTTCTGTGGTGTATAACCACTACCGACGTAGAAATGTCAGCATTAAATTTTTAAAAATTGGAAAAATAGTTCATAAAACAATGTAGAAAGAACTGAAAAAATAGTTACTCTTTCACGGCCCTCAAACTATGTTGCACTGTGTGCTTGAGTACGCCGTCTCTCACCACTGTTATTTACTTATTAGTGGCACGCCATTTGCACGCATCCCGAGTTTAGAATCACTGGGGTCATTCTTTAAAATAGTTGACAACTGCAAGTTGGTGACCCAAAATTCGCGCAGGAGTTGTGCTCTTGCTCGTGTGCCAGATCTCTTGCCACTCCACGGCACGCTGTCTGACTGTGATGATCGGGAAGAAGAGGAAACTGCGAAAGCGCCGACACGGATGAGAATCGAACCCGGGCCTCTTCGCTCATCAATCTGCCGTGTTAACTTGGCTTCATATTTCTCAACAACATAGATCACAAACAATAATTTTCTGTATTATTCAATTGTTTTTGGCATGCTAAAGTCATAAATTTTTCACCTGGTATAAACTGTCGGCATACGGAAAGTCGTAGACAACTTCACAGATTTTCGCTCTCAGGTTGCCATGTAATTGTGACTTATTTAGTTTCATAACCGAAAAAACCTTGCCCACATATTATTGGATCATAATATTTTCTCGCGTTTGCAACCGCATTTCGGAGATGTGGAAACTCTTTACGAAAAAAATCATGTAGACCATCTAGACACTTCTAACGTAAAAGAATTTGTCTTTTAAACTGGAATTACGATGCAGTTCCATCTACACATGCAGAGATGCGCTTTCAACTACAAATGGTCTCGAAACAAAGACTGGCAGTGTACTTAAAGCGCTTAGAAAACTATCTTTGTGATTTTTTCGAGACCACAATAAATTCTTCAGACCTCACGTTTCCGGATCTCTCTCTCTCTCTCTCTCTCACACACACACACACACACACACACACACACACACACACACACACACACACACACAGAGAGAGAGAGAGAGAGAGAGAGAGAGAGAGAGAGAGAGAGAGAGAGAGAGAAGGGTGCAGATGGGTGCAGGGGTGAAGGAGATAACTTTTCATTCTATAGCCATTCTTTCGAGCGAAAAACGACCTTTGTTTATGACCTAGTGAGCAATCATTCCAAAGCAACAGAGAAAGGAGTTCACTTTACGGTAGCATCATTTGCAATACAAGAGCGTTTGAGTGACATGAACAAGACTGGTCACTACCGCGAATCAAATAGCTTTTAGATACTGAGATCAACGCTAAGTTGTGGCCGAGTACATAATAAAGATCACCAGCATGCAAACTCAAAATTGCCTTAAACAACACCAAATGATCCAACTATGAGCTCAGAAAGCGAAATATCCACAAGATTTATGAATCACCTACCGAGGCTTCAGCAACGAAAGACCAGCTTCCTATCCAGACGCTAGAACGGGTATTTATTTTCGGTAGCAAATCAGCGGCTAATCCAGTGTGTCATGTTTGCCGCGAAGTTCAAAAAATGGTTCAAATGGCTATGGGCACTATGGGACTTAACTTCTGAAGTCATCAGTCCCCTAGAACTTAGAGCTACTTAAGCCTAACTAACCTAAGGACATCACACACATCCAAGCAGGATTCGAAACTGCGACCGTAGCGGTCGCGCGGTTCCGGACTGTAGCGCCTAGAACCGCTCGGCCACCCTGGCCGGCTGCCGCGAAGTCTGGAGTCGCCGTTGCCGGATGTGGAACTATCAACCACACTGTAACCTCCGCACAGAAATATAAAAAAAATGAACCAAGTGTAACCTCCCCACAAAAATATAATAATAAAATGAATTTTAAATATTTTTTAATTGAATGTAACCTCCCCACAGAAATAAGAATTAAATGAATTTTAAATATTGTAACCTCTGAACAAAATTAGGTTTCCATTCATTATCTCCGTGCAGAAATGCATTCACATTTAATGTACCCACAAAATTCTTTTCTCATTTAATGTTAAATTCGAAATAGAAAAATTCCTAAACCTAAAAATAATAAAAAATATTCAGTAACCTGGTAAACTTTATGACGACAGCAGCGCTGCGCCACGGCCCTGTACTCTGATTAAAAAAACAAAAATTCTTACCTCAATAAAAACTGCGAATATATCTGCTCTTACCTAAAAAAATTTCGGCAGAGCTCCGTGCAATGCTGGCCTATGCTTTGTGACTCGTGAAAGGAATTATCATGCATTGGAAAAAAATCTTTAAATTGAAATGAATGCTTTCCTTTTTTTAAAAAAAATTGCTTTATATTATAAAAATTATTATTGAGGCATTTTTTAAAAGAAATTGAATGACAGTTACCATACATTACTAGAGATGCGCAAGGCTACTTCTTTACCTTCTACAATAATATCCTCCAGAGTCCCGACCAGAGCAGACTGCAGACAAGCGCAGACACGCGCAGACTACTGCCGACTACGCAGACTACAGCATACTACTCAAGACTACTGCCCACTAGCACAGACTAATGCCGACTAGCGACAAGCAACAACTAACTACATGCTGCTCTCTGGTCAGACACTCTCCTAAGTCTTGCCTGTTGCAGGCAGCGCATGTAGCGCATACCTCTTACAACACTCTGCATCATTTTTTAAATCACTGGACTGGTAGAAAATTTGGTGCCTATCCCCTTTGTCTAGTACTAGGGCGAGCTTTGGAAAGATTGTAAGGGCAGAAAAGCTCGATAGCTGTCACACAATCAGCTTAACACTCAATCATCTGAGAACAACGTACAGGGCCAGCCGGTATGGCCGAGCGGTTCTAGGCGATTCAGTCTGGAACCGCGCGACAGCTACGGTCGCAGGTTCGAATTCTGCCTCTAGCATGGACGTGTGTGATGTCCTTAGGCTAGTTAGGTTTAAGTAGTTCTAGGGGACTAACGACCTCAGATGTTAAGTCCCATAGTGCTCAGAGCCATTTGAACGATTTGAATAATCTGCAGAAGAATGGGAGATACGATCTGGCAGATGTAGATCAGTTTGGCTGTCGGAAACGTAAAAGCACCAGAGTATCAATTTTGACGTTGGGATTGATAATCGAAGGAAAAATTAAGAAAAATAAAGACACGTTCTTAGAACATGTCGACCCTTGAAAAGCGTTCGACAGGGTAAAACGGTGCAAGATGTTAGAAGTTCTCATAAAATAGCCGTACGCTATGGAGAAAGACGGGATCAGGAACCAAGAAGCAACCATAAGCATGGAAGACTATGTACGAGGTTCTCGGATTAAATAGTGTGTCATGCAGTCTTTCGCCTCTACTGTTCAATTATATATCGAAGAAGCAATAACGAAAATGAAAGAAAGGTTGTAGAGTGGGATTTAAATTCACGATATCAGTGATAATATTCGCTGATGACATTGCAAACAGTAAAAGTGAGGACGAATTGCAGGAACTGACCTTCATATGCTCTCCATAGTCCATTGCCTATGGTGTTCTCGACGAAGTGACCTTTCAAGGGAGCCAATGTTACATACTCGTCTCGCCGATGGTATAGGTAATGTGTTAAGGTGGTTAGTTTGTGAAAGTCGTCATTCTTTACCTGGACCGGCTGAGAGATATAGCTGGCAGTGATGGCGATTCCAGGTGACTCCTTACAGAGTCGGAGGGGTGACGTCATGTGGTTGTCGCAGCTGCAGCTGTAGTAACAGCACGAGGCCGCTCTTGTCCGGCCGATATCTCAAACTGTTGAGACCACGCTAGTGTTATGACCGTATGTGCGAGACCAAACTAAAGGCGCAATTACCAAAGGGTAGAATGGGCTCGACTGTGAGAACTGGGATCGCTGGGTAGGATACAACCGTGAATTATCTCGACCTGACTTTGGCCGTCTATGTGGATGGCTAGCGGGGAAGCGTGTCACGGCTTCCTGAAAGGCACCGTCGAGCTCTCAAGCTCTGAGCACTATGGGACTTAACTGCTGAGGTCATCACTCCCCTAGAACTTAGAACTACTTAAACCTAACTAACATAAGGATATCACACACACCCATGCCCGAGGCAGGATTCGAACCTGCGACCGTAGCGGTCGCGCGTTTCCAGACTGTAGCGCCTAGAACCGCCCGGCCACTTCGGCCGGCAAGGCACCATCGTCATCACCTTACTCATTTATACTTTAAATGTTCTGACCAATGCCTCCGCTTTCGAGCTAGACACAGAACGATAACGTTCGATGGTCAGACGTGTTACGTAGTTCTTTCGGAAAAAGGAAAAGAACTAGGCTGATGTGTCAGTTTTGGGTCGGGTGCAGCACCCTCTTTATTGCGAAGACTGTTGCTAGTGCCTAGATTGTAGCTGCTGATGCAGTTGACGTCATCTGGGTAACATATGGGAGGTTAGAGAGAGCACCCATATCAAGTAACAACGAATTGCCCTCTAACGAGTCTGCAAAGTCGACTTACTCGCACTCCTATGGATGACAAAGTAGTCTCTAGGGAGAAACGTCGCACCGGGTCCGTCTTGTTTTGTACGCATCTCGTGGCGGCCCGTAACTCTGCACATCTCTGGCCAATATATATGTCATCTTATCTTCGAAATCCCCCACGGTGCGTCGCTCAGTAGCTTGAGTAGGCGGTGCTGGAACATAATCGTGATCACAATCCACCACTCTTCCGTGGCCAGCAGAAATACCCTCAAATTAACAGTTCTGTTGCACTTCGGAAACTGAACCCCTAGTGTAGGTTCCATGCCCTACGGTAGGTGCAACGGCCAACCGAAATGCTTACAACGCGGTACGTTGCGGGCCATCGGACGCTCATCCGTGAGTGAACTGTTTCCATAGCCGTCACGAGCAATTCGTCCGTCGTGTCCCTAATGTCTTCATAAAGCCGGAAACAAAAAGCCTCTTGGTTATCGAACTACTGACCACGAAACATGAGTTGATCACATTGGCATGTTGAGCAGTGAGTTGGTAGCAAATTACTTAATGTTGAGCCGGCCGCGGTGGTCTAGCGGTTCTAGGCGCGCAGTCCGGAACCGCGCGACTGCTACGGTCGCAGGTTCGAATCCTGCCTCGGGCATGGATGTGTGTGATGTCCTTAGGTTAGTTAGGTTTAAGTAGTTCTAAGTTATAGGGGACTGATGACCACAGATGTTAAGTCCCATAGTGCTCAGAACCATTTGAACCATTTGAACTTAATGTTGATTGCTCCAAAAACAGCACCCACTGTTGTAATCTCTGGCGGGTCTCTCGGGAACCAAAACGTGAAATTAGCGGCTTGTGATCCGTGACCAGACACAATTTTGTTCCGTATTAATAAACTCAGATTTTTTGACACCATGACTAGTAGCCACTGTCCCCTTTCTTCTTTGACTTTAATTCACACACGATGTAAGTGTTTCAGACGCGCGTGGACTGGAACTTTGGCAGTTCTGAATTGCAGAGTATTTGTCACGGAGACGTTTTATTCCTGATCTAAATTTGGCTAGATAAGTTGCAGAATTTAGCTTTCAAGAACGCTGCCTGACAAGCGGCGGAGCACTGAAATTTGACTATTTTTGAAACTGATTGAGGTGGTAACGTTCTGTATCCCTTTATCATATTAATTTAACTTACCCGGGAACTTGAGGAGCTCCTTCAAATCTTTGATAGCAGGTGGATTATCAATCGCTTCGTCGTGGGACTGACGCCATATTTGGTCAGGATGTCGTCAAGGTACCGAAAGTTTGATGGAAAAATCTATGCTTGCAAAGTGGTAACGAAAGTACATCTCCAATATTGTAAATTGCAAGTTAGATGTATCCCTGAAACCGTCTCACACAGCATGAAAACACTTGGATTTACAACTCAAAAGGAATCTAGTACTACTGTGTTATCGGTCGAGGAACTGATAGGTGAAACCATTAATTAGTCAGCTCTAAGGATTATTCTCTGAAGTGGTTGTTCTGAGAACACAACAGAACGTCGTTTGTAAGGGATATAACTTGTAAGCTCATAATCTGAATCGGAAATATAGCTCATGCAGGTTAAGGTGGTGCAATTGCTTGTAGGACGATTCGTAATAGGTGGATCGGTAATATTCTAACAGCCAGCTGTCCACCATCTTATTTTCATATCTTGTAAACAGACACACAGCACTATTTTAAAAGCGCAGTTTTCAGAGTGGTGATAATCAGGAAACCAGAAAAAATAAGTAGAAATACACACACACACACACACACACACACACACACACACACACACACACACACACATACACATACACGCAGAGAGAGAGATAGAATGCACTTCATAGCATTTCTAGTCGTAAAGACAGTGAAAGAAAACGACTATAACGCAAAATACAGAAGGGCGCTAAAACCACAGGCTGTTGTGGCAACGTATGCATAAAAATTATCTATTTTTCTTAAAAACAGAAATTTCTATATGTGCAGATAGCAAAGACCAGATTTCTCAGTCATTTAACAGAAAGAAAATAAAAGAAGCCATTGGTTACGCTGTAACGTCAGTGAAACGTGTCTGGGTGAAAAGAAAAAAAAAATTACGTTTGCTCGAGGCATAGCTTACCCAAAACAGATATCCTGTGTCTCTGGAAAATTTCGGCCTGAACAGAATGTTCATGAAATGATGTTCTCAGAAAACAAATACGGTCGGTCGTCCATAGCAGGTATGACAAACATGTTGTTGTACGACTATAACAGAAATTTTGAAATCCTGTGTACGAAACTTATTGTTCTGCAGGTTTATTTTTTCCTAAAATGCTGGACCATTTTCTAGTCATTATAAAACAAAATCTTCATTAATATATAGTTGTTTCGTGTCGGAATTTCATATGTTTTCTGCTGCTAGTCAGCGTTTTTCAAGTCTTAAGACATGTTGGCTGCCTACTTTAGCAACGCCTCCACGTAAAATGCATTTCCGAGAAAACCCACTCTGCTGGCGGAAATACTCGCGAACTTTGACTCTTAGTGTTATTTGTCAACTGCGACTATCGGCGAAGAGAGGCAGGGAGGGTTGCGCATTTCCTCTCCTCCTGTGAGGAACTTTATACTTTTTACGAGTCGATAGCAGTGAGGGAGCAACTGCTGTCGAGTGATCGACGGCCTCAAGCGGTAGGTCCGCAGGGGTCGATCCATCTTCTTGGGAATTGTTTTCGCGGAGGGTTCTCTCTCTGGCACTCTCCTGCGAAACCGACTGCAGGAACTTTTGTAGCTTTCTGACGATATAGGTCCACCAAGTCCACTAGTGGACGAGAATAAATCCAGATATGACACATTAGTGTAGAAGGCAGCAACACAGAACGCCTCAGGTATTAAAACGTAACTTACATTATACGTTAACTCATGTTGGAGATTTTCGATTAGCACCCCAAAAACACCAGCGATAATAGGACTAAAGTAAATATGACTTAACGACGACTATGAACCCTCATTTGACATCTAGTAACAGTGTCTGGCTATCTTTCGGCATTTGGAAACATGAGTTTCAGGGTAGAAATTCCATATAACATCTCCATAGTGGTTCCTGATTTATTGTTGTATGGCTTATGGATTTCATGATATAATTCTCTGAAATTATTTTTAAATTTTTCACCGCAGAACAACATCGAAAAGTAAGATTTTCAACCTGAAACAATTCTCATAAGCCATTGTGAGAAGCACTCAAACATAACAGGGTATAAAAGTAGCCCGTATACATGTCGAAAACAGTTATTAGCCTATGTAAAACATGTAAATCTTCATGTCAGTGCTCTCTTCACGAAATTTCTTTTGGTGCTTCTGTTTTTTAGGGTTTAATGTTGTGTGCATAGAGAGGTTCTACAAGAGAGATTTAAAAGTAGAATACGGAATTTTCGGCGTTATCAAAGGAGTCATCCTTGCCTTTTGATAAAGAATTCTAGTTTCATTCTAGAAGTCATAACAACTGTGGTATATTGTGTGAAAGAGTGGCACCACTGCGATCGCAGTAGACACATTCGAAAGTCCGCGGGCAACATTACGGAAATAAACCGGAAATAATCCGGTACCAGCGTTTGAAGCATTCAGTGTGAGGTTAGCCGTGCTATAAGATGGATCCTCCCTCACACACCCTACTCGCCAGACCTCAGTCCACGCGACTGAGCAAACTATTGCTTGGGAGGCGCTATGCAAACAGGGCGAATGTCCTCACGACATTTCATCGACAGATGGCACACATTGATGGAAAAAAAATAAATAAAAATAAAAATGGTGTTCATCGTCTCGCATATGGGTAGAAGACCTGTGTTTATGCACTGGGGGACCATTTTGAAGCACAGTAGTTGATTTTGATTCGTTTTTGTTCTATTTGTACTCGTGCACAATAAATTTACACATAGTTAAAATGCAAGTGTTTCGTTTAAACCTTTGCCGTGACCTTCTGAACTGGAACGCTATTTTATGTTGGCATTCAGAGACACACGGCCGTACCGGCTCAGTGCACTTCGTGGAATTCTTATGTTGTCGCACCATCTCAAAGAATCCCATAGTTGCCATTACTTGTGGAAAGGCCCTCGCAGTAAAAATCTGTATCGATATGTATGAAGATGGTGTATGAAGTTATGGTGTATGAAGGTGTATGAAGTTGCTCTTATTCCGTATGATTCCGTACTAACATCCTCTGCTAAGGCTGGATTGGATGTCGTTTTAAGCCGCTTTCTCACATCCAGCTATGTAAGTACCGACCTGAAACACGCCACGCAAACATTAAGAAAACGTTCTCACACTTGAACATGGGAGCTACACTAGACGCAGATGGATGGGGTGCACAAATTTGGCGAGAAAGGACATTCGGTCACGAACTACCACTGACATTTTCAAAACCCATAAAACGTTGCCCATCTCGTAGAGAAACGGGGAAGAGGCAAGGCTGAAGGAAAAAAGAGCAGGAATGACCACTGCTACAGTCTCAGTGATGTGATTTGTATCACTAAACACTAAACTGCGACTGCTTGATTGTGGGCTTAAGGAGACTAAACATCTAATATCGTCTTCTATGCTTCCCACTCCCCCTCCCAAAAAAAGAAAAATCACTACCCAGAACGGAATCAGTGTACCCTGTTTGTCTGCATCTAGAGTTAATTCTGCGTGCCAGTGTGAGAACTTACCAAGATGTATGTGGGAAACAGCTTAAAGACCACGCCCAGGCTAGCTGGTACATCGACCGTCCCGGAAGTGCTGATTTAATGCTCACAACTATCTGTTTGAATCCATACACTAAGAAGGCAAACCCCCAATGGCACCCCTTCAGATTTAGTGGCAAGAGGGCCCAGTGGACACCCGTCAAAAACTGAACACAGCTCAGAAATGAAAAAAGGAAGAAGGTGTACTAAACTATGAAAAAAAAGCAAAATAGTGAGTGTTCGAACGGGAAGTAGTGGAATATAGAGCAATGTCAAACAGCAAAGGCGTTGTGGTTAAAGCCAGCACGGTAGCTCAGCGTGTTCGGTCAGAGAGCTGCTTGAACTCTGTAATAAAAAACTGAGTGGAAGGATCAACAAAACGAACATGAACGGCTATAATGTGACGTCCGCAGCCGGCCGAAGTGGCCGAGCGGTTCTAGGCGCTACAGTTTGGAACCGCGCGACCGCTACGGTCGCAGGTTCGAATCCTGTCACGGGCATGGATGTGTGTGATGTCCTTAGGTTAGTTAGGTTTAAGTATTTCTACGTTCTAGGGGACTGATGACCTCAGAAGTTAAGTCCCATAGTGCTCAGAGCCATTTTTTTGACGTCCGCAACGACCACACACATCGATTAACAACGAAGAAAATGCAAAAAAAAAAAAAAAAAAAAGTTGTCACGATGTTGGACTGCCAAGCAAAAGTGAGCCGTGTTCAAACCTCCCTCCTGCCTCGTGCTACTCTTTTTTTTTTGCTGTTCGCTCCATTCAAATTTGTGTCTGAGTCGTGGTGTAACGTCCGTTTGGAACAGTGAGGTGTAAGAAAGGGACCTATAATAACAGTTGATTCTGCACAACAACTCTGTTGGCAGCGGAAACGAAGTGGCTTTCGAATGGGAACCGCAAACGTTTAATGACAAGGCGAGAAGTCAACCGAATCCTCCACCGGAAAGCACGTTTTAGTGGCAGTACGTTTGTCATGTGATAGAAATCTCTTATCGACGCTCGTAATTCGTACGCCTGGTAAGTTAGTGATAATAAGCATCCTGTTCGTATGAATGTGAATGTGATCACTCCTAAGGAAGTGATGGAAACATGATAGTTTGTCACATAAACTACAACAAATGAACGTAACAGTTTCACAGTCACACAGTTTGTCTGTGCTCTTTGAAAACATATGTTTTTAACGTTTTTTCAGATGCGTTTCGTCTTGGACATTCTGACTATTGGAATTCTTTTTTGTAACAGAGTTCCCATCCGTTTATTTGTTGTTTCCATTTCTGTGAGACATCTATGCGGTAGGCCCATAATATTTCGGGCGTGCAGCCGCATGAATTTCACTATTTCTTCTAATATTTCGGCTGCATATCGTCAAGCCATCTTCAGAGTGAGCCGAGATCACCTCGGCTCACTCTGAAGATGGCTGAACGGTATAGAGCCTTAATATTAAAAGAAGTGGAATTTATGCTGCTGCACGCCAGAAATTTTATCGAACAATCATTGCGCCTCGAAAATATGAAGAAGATGCACATCTATGTGGTATTTCGCCTGCTCTCGCACTTCATCACGTTCACTTGCGACCGTAACGTATTCTCACCACATGACTCATATTCTGTAACCAATATATAGTATGACAACCGCCAACGCTTCAGAAAGAGAACAAAAGTTTCAGTGAGCAGACGGAAAAAAAACAAAGATAACTGGCACGAGTGAGTTTTTAACACGGATTGTTCACTTTGCAGTCCGTGACCACTTAACCACAACTCCACGGCTGTCCACTTACGATCTATATTGCACTTGTTAAGCTTGGACCGTTCAGTGTTTCCATTTTGCTTTTTTTTTCATGGTTGAGTACACCTTCTTCCTGTTTTCATGTTTGATCTGTGTTCTGTTTTTGACAGTGTATCAACTGGGCCCTCTTAACACTAAACGTGAGAGGGGTGCGGTGGACAGTTTGTTAGCAAAATGTTCCAATTATATATAATGATTAGTATATCCACTTTTCGTTCAGTTATGGGATTCGTATTTTGATGATCCAGTATACTTTGAAAATGATAACTGGAAAATATTTTTAAATACTTGTATCTGTCGTGATAAGTGAACACATTGTTTGAAACAGATTAGTTACTATCCCGACAGCAGATCGTGCCCTCTATGAACTATTGATTATGGACTTCGACTTGTATTGTCGCAGTATCTTAGATGATCTTTTGAAATGCGCATAATCGCTGCAACCGAAATTTTGCGTATCCTTTAAATTATAAAGACATGTTAGTCATCAGTAAAAAAAACACCATACAGGATGATAGTCCGATCACCCACTCATGCCAGAAGCCTTTCCTTCAGTTAGAAGAGAATTTTTAGTGCAAAACAGCTTCACCGAAAGGCGTCGCAGCTAGCGGGCAAGCGAGGCTTTACCGGGAAGAGCGCTGCCAGAGAGCATTGGGCGGGTGGACGCTAACGCAGTTCTCACGTGCGGCGTGCGACACGCACTGGAGAACAAAAGTGAGCGACTGCGTGAGAACAGAGACGCGCGGCTGGTGAACCTCTGGGTTCAGCTACTCCCGTCCAAGGAACGCGCAAGTCACATAGAGCATCGATGTTCGAGGAAAAGTATCCGACCTGGTTCATTCTTTCTTTCCTTCCCGCCACAAACTCAAGTTAGAAATAGTTCTCTTCTGTTCACAACCGTCGTGATCGCGTTTGGTGGACTTTTAAGAACGTAGACTTCCACGGCTAATATTAGCTTCAGTTAAAATTGCAGACAAATTTATCGTTCAGTTAATTCATCACAACAATGTGTAGTCCCATTAATCTTAAGGGAACAGACAGTATATAATTCGTTGTTCGATGCTTCTGTTTCTCCTGCTGTCCTCTGCCAGTTGAAATCTGCGTCTTTCTTCAGTTGTTTATCCTAGCGATTGAGTTCTGTACTTTCTGGCCTTCGTCTTTCTCTCGGACTCCTCTCTGGTACTGCCTTTGTCTATATTCCGTCATTTCTTGGTGTGACACGTCCTGTCCATTCCCATTTTAGAGCCTTTATCGTTTCCACAATATCCAGAACTACTGGTTTGCTCTTATATCTTACTTCTTTTCCCATCATTCGTAGTGAGATCTAGGACTGACTTTCCCATAGCTCTCGAAGATGTTTAAAGTTCAGATTTAAACTCCAAGTTTCACAATACCGGAAGGACACACTGTTCGGAAACAACCTTTTTTGAGTTTGTTGGTTTATTGGATTTAGCAAAAAATTGGCCAGGTGCGAGTAAGACCTGCACTCTGAGGGTTCCGTTCAATCTTAATTGTGTATACAAACAGTACATCCATCCGTAAGTCTCCACGGTTTTTGTCTGATATCGACACTGGTATCAGCAAGATAATGGTTCCGGTAATCCACGACTTTTGATAATGCTTTAAGTTAGAAGAAGGATAACAAATGGCAAAACAAGTACGTTTCTCGTCAGATATAATTACAGATTAACAATTTTATGTTTTCCCCTTTCAGTTATTTTTTCTCCTTTACTTAATGTGTGAAACCTTGCTTCTTGCCAAATGTCATGATTCTAAACTAAAGGAAAGTACTCTATACATTTTGATGAATGAGTTTGCGAGTAACGAAATACGAGTATGTGACATAAAATGGCCGCTTCTTTTGATTGCGTTGACTTATAAACTTAACTTTTTTTTTACACAGCCAAGGGTCCGTAAACCTTAATACGTGACATAGATTTCAATTAGATACGCCCATCCGTTTTGAGAAAAAGGTTTATAACAGACAGATAGACCGACCGACAACAAGGCGTTCCGTTTGTACCAAATTCGGTAGGAACCCTAAACACAGTTGCTTTCCTTCTATAAACTCTCTCAAGGACAACTATAAGGAGTTTCAGGGATGTATGGTCACTCTGCTTTGCCCCTCTTCCAATGGAAAATTTCCTCACGTGTTTACCTATGCTGATAGAAGCAACCGAGGTACGACAGATTTTTCATTATATGTTCATGTATTTTGTTTCCATACCTTGTTTGGTCATGGGCTGTATAACTGCAGTGTGGCTGACAGAATCAATAGCCTTCACAGCATCTATAAAAGCTATGCATAGTGGAATTTCATATTCATTGGCTCGACTAATTACGTAACATCAGATAAATCGTGCTGTAACCCATCCGGAATCGAGCTTGTTTAATGGGCTCTGCGTTTTCCATAATAACTGTGATTGAATTTGTAATGACTTCAATGAAAAACTTTGCAGAAAACGGGGAGGGTAATTGCTGAATCCGTGACTACTTCCTTTTTAGTGTAGAAGGATTATTCTTTGCTTTGTTGTAGGGGCGGGGATGCTGCCTTTTTGTATACAGACAGTAAAGATATTATCCAGATGTTTTTCTACAGTTTCACTAGTAACTGTAGGTATTTCAATCGTCACACCGTCCTGATCCCCTGTTGTACCATTCTGCATTTCATTTATACCTTCCCCTACTTCTTTTGAGAGTATTTTTGGGACTTCATCATTTTATGTTGCATAAGATGTACTTAGTGTTTCATGAGATTATTCACCCAGACTGCTTTAGAAATTCTTTCTGTGATCTAGAATTTATTCCTCATCTCTTATGCTTCTCTAATCACTGTCACTTGCTGTTATTTCTGATGCACAAATCATAAATTTTTGTTTAACTTTCTTTAAGTTCCTCGCATTCGGGAGGACGTCGGTTCAATCTCGCGTCCGGCCATCCTGATTTAGGTTTTCCGTGATTTCCCTAAATCGCTCCAGGCAAATGTCGGGGTGGTTCCTTTCAAAGGGCACGGCCGACTTCCTTTCCCGTCCTTCCCTAATCCGATGAGACCGTTGACATCGCTGTCTGGTCTCCTTCCCCAAAAAAACCAAGCAAACCAAAAATCTTAAGTTCTTTTAATTCCCCAGTGCCAATTTTACAGCATTTTCGTTGTATCTTTTTCCATTTTCTTTTATTTTCTTCGTTAGACAGTTACCTGGTACTGTGTATTCTATGTTATAAACAGTTGTTTTAAGTGTGAAACTGGTTTCAGCTCTCTACTTCCTTGTTCGGTTAGTAATTTTGTCTGATCCCCAGTGTCTTGTGCAGTTTTCATTGTTGATTCATTATTGACCTAATCCATTAAAATTCTCTTTCTTTTTATTTTTGTTTATCAATGTTGATCATTTCCTTCTTTCACTGGTTTCAGTTTCCTTCTTTCTAATTAGATGCTTCTTTCTTTCGCTCTTAACCGTCTGTGGTTGTTACCAGTATTAAATTGGTTTGCAAGTGAAACATTCTTGATTACCTTACTTTGGTTTGCAGTAATGAAATCAACTTCATTCGGAGCCTCGAGATTTGGATTTCACTTCCAGAGATCCATGATAAATAAACTATCCTTTTAGCAACTGGAGCAAGCCCTTCGCATCTTTTACTTCTTTCAGCGGTTCCATGACAACCTACAGAAACATTTCATCATTTTTTGACACCATCTTTGGCATTTAAATCCCTAATTATCAGTCTACAGTAACAGTCCCGTAGTTTATCGTGTACCATTTTATCTTCTCGCAAAACGCTTCCTATTGAACGCTAGGAGCACGACCTTGCACGACTTGCAACTTCTACCTCTGATATTTTTACACAAACCCATGCTATTCTACGTTATGTCCCTTCTGATACAGATATCTTGTAACTTATGTTATTATTTACTAGGAAGCTCACATCGTTTAGTCTTCGATGTGGTTCTCCTTAATGATACATAATGTTCTCTGAGTTTAGTGTCCGTCATGTACTCTTTTGCTTCCAAGGTAGCAGAATTCCTTCATTTCCCGTACTTCGAGTTCCGCAGTTTTGATGTTAAGTTTATGTCATTTCTGCTACTTCTTATGACTTTCGTCTTTCATCGGTTTATTTTCAATCTATTCGCTCGATCAGTTATTGCGCACTTCCACTGAGGATAGCAATGCCATCAGCGAATCTTATTGCTGACGTCGTTCAGCCTCAATTTTAAACCCCTCTTGCGCCTTTCTTTCGTTTTCGTCATTGTTTCTTCGACGTATAGACTGAACAGTATTGTAGAAAGAGAAGTACATGCCAACAAATGGAGAACGGATTGAGTTCTTAGCGGGAACTTATTTTCAACAAAATAAAAAAGGGCTCTGAGTAGACTGGAAGGACAAAGGAAAAGGAAACGAACGAACCTCAGCGATTTTCTGGAAGAAAGAAAAATCCACCTTCCCTGGAAATTTCTGCCATTCGTTCCGCCCAAGTATCGTTTTTCACCACACTGTTAATAATTGAGAACCCCTACGTTAAAATGTTTGCTTCTGTAAGAAAAACGTCTTTTACGCACGCGGGTTTTGTGTGTGTGTGTGTGTGTGTGTGTGTGTGTGTGTGTGTGTTTAGGCACCTTTCCAAGCCAATTTTCCTACTCTCGCACGTGTCTGCACTTTATTGCTGGAATTTGCATCCCTGGGGCAATGGCGGAGGCGGCGGGGGCAGGGGCAGGGGCGGTGGTGTTGGTGGTGGTGACGGTGACGAGTGGAGGGGCGGGCGGAGTGATGGGAGAGGGAGTGCCTTGTGACGTGAGGGTGGCGGCGGGCGCTTCAGACTGTCGTAAATGTTTCGCCCGCAGCACACTGCGGAACCCTCAGGGAAGAGATTGGGGAACGAGCGACCTGCGTGACAGGCAGGACCGGGATCTGCCGTCCAGCTGGGTCCTGCCTCCTCCTATATTGATAATGCGGCGCCGACGCCGCCCCCACAGTTCCACCTGCACACCCCTCTGCGTGAGGCACAGACAATACCCACAGCAGGCTGTTCACCAACCTGTCGTTCGCATTAACTCGACGTGGAGAGAGAAAGAGAGAGAGAGAGAGAGAGAGAGAGAGAGAGAGAGAGAGAGGTGGGGGGGGGGGGGGGGGGAGAGACGTCATTACATTATTAACCTTATTCCGCGGCTTCTAACCTAGTAATTTTTTAAGGTGGCATAAATCTTTCAGCTAGTCTGGTGTCCTCCATTCACTACGTACTGCTTACCCTTTCATGGCAACGTTATACTACAATTGAAATCTTTTATGATATTTGTTTCCCATCTCCTCGCAATGTCTGCGCCTATTATTTTTGCCTCATAGCACTTCTTTCATCGTCAAGCTAATTATTCCCTGATACCTTAGCAAATCTCACACTAACCTGCCTGAATCTTAAAACCACTTAAAATATGTGCAGCGCAGACCATCAGATTTTTGATAGGGATGAAATTTATTGCATCAAGTATTACATTACAATACTAATCAGTTTCAGTTTCAAATGTGATTGCGTGTGCGAAGTGTATGGCGTATGTTCTCTCTCTCTGTCTCTCTCTCTCTCTCTCTCTCTCTCTCTCTCTCTCTCTCTCACTCACACACACACACACACACACACACGCGTCACATATTGCATACAGGAACGCATTCTGTAACACAACGAATTACATCGAACTGCTGTTCACGAACGGCTTCTAAGGTCATTCCACAGTCGGGTTCCTGCTACTACAGTGGTATTTAAAGAACTGTGACTGACGCCCGAACAGCAAGGAACTATCATGCATCGAGTTTAAAAAATAGTGCATTGATAATGGCTAGACACTAGCCAAAATCTGGATTGGCGTAATAAAACCTGCAAAAAAATAAAAAAAATAAAAACAAAAGTCTGGTTGCTGCGCTCTATCATTTATAAATTGCGTGACATTTGCTGAGTGCACCCACTTTCCTAATGGGAGGTAACTTTATGAAAAATAATAATGACAATAGTAATATTTATAGTGATAATAGAAGATACATAATGTATTTATAGCGGTACAAAAGTCATAATTTCTGGGGCAGCGAGTTCTTAGGAAGACACATTTAGGCAGCCTACTCTAGCTAAGAGCTTTGAGAAATAAGGAAAATATGCAGAATGAGATTTCCACTCTGCGGCGGAGTGTGCGCTAATATGAATCTTCCTGGCGGATTAAAACTGTGTGCCAGACCGAAACTCGAACTCGGGACCTTTGCCTTTCGCGGGGAAGTGCTCTACCAGCTGAGATACCCAAGCGCGACTCACGCCCCGTCCTCACAGCTTTACTTCTGCCAGTACCTCGTCTCCTACCTTCCAAACTTAACAGAAGCTCTCCTGCGAACCATGCAGAACTAGCACTCCTGACAAAAAGGATACTGCGGAGATATGGCTTAGCCACAGCCTGGGGGATGTGTTTGATGTCCTTAGGTTAGTTAGGTTTAAGTACTTCTAAGTCTAGGGGACTGATGACCTCAGATGTTAATACTTTAGAGCCATTTGAGCAAAAGTAATTATTGATAGCTTGTATAATCAGTATTAGAGCCTTACAAAATTGTCATAATAGTAATGATCTTTTGAAAAGAACTTAGTTTTGTACTGAAACAGAATCTAATCCTTTAGTTTCTACCACTCAGAAAATTTCGTTTTACCCATCAGCGGGTAATTACCCCCAGTTTGGAAACCACTGACGCAGAGTTTACAGAGCCCCTATAGCTTCAGAAATATAATAGGAAGGAACAGGTACTCAAATTAGAGAAGCCGTGCGACGAATTGTTAAATAACGCAAACGGTGCTAAATTGTGTACCAGACCATTTCCATAAACTATTTCGGACCGGCTTTGATGGTTTCCCATAGGGTTCGGATGACGTTACGATGCGCCGGTCGTTGGCCATCTGCTCTCACCATTGCTACCGTAAAGGTATACATTTTTACGAAGCGGCTATGGTCTTAAAATTTAAATACCTTCTAAGTCTGTAACGTTTACCTTTGTGTAGCAGCATACGAAACTTTTCGGAAGAAATTAATTTGCTGTAAGTCCAGAAAAAATATGTAACAAACCATACTTTTGTTAACTACTTTTCAAACGTTCCTTTCTGTGTTGTTTATGTAATATGTTAGTGGTAAGTTACTCTCAGATCCGGAGATTAGCAAAGCTTCAATCTCATATGCCTATGGCGTCTTTTACGATGATAACACACTGAACAACAAAAGGGCAAGCATTGTTTATTGCGTTGTCTTTGGTTGGCGGAGCCGTTTTTGGATCCCTGTGGACTGTTATATGAAGCGTGAGAAAGTACGAAATGTGGGTTGCGACATAGGAAGCGAGAAATTGGTGTGAAACGTAAAACCGTGTGCTCTGGCTCTGGCGTTACGGTCCAGCACCCGCCGCCACGTGTGTGCACGCGACCGTGCCGATGTGGTAACGAACGGCAAAATTTAAACCTTGCAGGCATTCCTAAGTTTTCGGAAGGTCTTTTTAAACGCATCTTCTTAAGTTATCTGCACGTATTGTATGGTCTTAACAACTATGATATTTTTTGTCAATTATTTGATAATGAAAACACGCATCAGCATTTCTTCCCCCCCCCCCCCTCTCCCCCTTTCCTGCCAACCGTTCCAGCCGTTTATGTCATCAATTGATAATGGCCTTATTCGCCGAAACTAGCTGTCCTTGTCAAAAGTTTGCTTAATAAATACAGGCTAATTAAAGGACAATTTTATCCACGGTGTGGACATAAGTTCTAAGATTTTATTGAAACATTGCCACTATCTGAGATGGTCAGTTGTGTTCGTGAGCCGGCCGGTATGGCCGAGCGGTTCTGGGTGCTTCAGTCTGGAACCGCTTGACCGCTACGGACACAGGTTCGAATCCTGCCTCAGGCATGGATGTGTGTAATGTCCTTAGGTTAGTTAGGTTTTAGTAGTTCTGAGTTCTAGGGGACTGATGACCTCAGATGTTAAGTCCCATAGTGCTCAGAGCCATTTGAACCATTTTGTGTTCATGACGACCAACTGTGATCTCATTTAAGCGTCCAGCGTTACATTCCTCTTAAGTTATATAAATCGTCTCACCCTATCTTTCCCAACAGTGATCAGCTAGTCACAGTTCCCTGCCATACTATTGTAGTTACAGTACATGCATTTCATCAATGAATATTACGAAGTGACAGTAGACAGTGTTTTTCGTGGTTCTGTCTGAAAGTATGACTAAAAGTGAGAGACAATGCAGAGCACTGGATGAGATTTCTCTTTAATATTTTCCCTTTTAAAATGTAATTTAAACATTTCAGCCTCGTTCGTCTCCAATTATTTAGTAAGGGCGCTCATGATCTCGACGTTCAGTGCCCTATAGGCCTTTATAAAACCAACGAACCAACAACTGTAGAGCACATAAACTGAGATGAGCTTTGAGTCTAGCACTTGGTACAGGCACCTAACCCTAATTTAAATCTGATGGGCATTGAAATATCACTTTTGTCTTAGTCTTCTTACGAAAGAGCCAAGACCAGCAGAAATTGACTAGAATATTGATTCGGAGGAGAAACCAACTTTTTCCAATTGTAAGCGAAATAAGCAATGTTTTGTGAGTTTTTCCACAGGCGACTCCTGGACGAAAGCGTTGGTAGTAAGCTATTGGAAAAAGAATCAGTCGGGAAGATGTGGTTGCAAGAATGCGCTATGGAGTAGAGACTTCCTATTTCAGTGGTGAAAGAGAATTGTGCGCTGGTTTTCAGAGAGAGAGAGAATGGTAATACGGTGAGAGACAATGGACTTCGTTAGATACAAAAATCGATGAAGAGTAATTGGATCACTGACATTTCTTTATTGACTGCGAGAACGAAGCTATTAAACAAACTCTTAATGACACAGATTTCTTTCTGTAGACAGCTGCAACTGCACAATGACCATATGCCAATTTTCACAAAATGAAGAGAACCGTAACAGATGTTGAACCAATAATATTTCATTGTTTATGATTGGTTTGGGAATAATATAATTCAATCTTCTGGCATACACTGTAACGATAGAAACAATATGTTAAAGTTATGGATAAGCAGTCATCCGAAAATGAAAAAGTGCTGCCTTTAGGCTCCTCCTCAGCGAATTAATGTTCCGCCGACGCCTGAAACACATGATTAGGAATTGGGTATAGATGGCCATACAGCCGCACGCAATGGTTACTCTGCAACTATGGTTGATAAATTGCATAAGAGAATACGAATGAATGTGGCAGAAAACGGAACTACACCACTCCTCCTCTATATGAACGGAAGACGACATTCATCTACATAGATAATCCTTAAGCCACCATACTGTGCGTGGCGGTGGGTACCCTGTACCACTACTAGTCATTTCCTTCATAGTTTCACTCGCAAACAGGGCGAGCTAAAAATGACTCTCACTATGCCTCCGTACGATGTATAATTTTTCGTATCTTGCATTCGCTGTCCTTACGCGCAATGTTTATTGGCGGCAGTAGAGTCATTTGGCAGTCAGCTTCAAATGCCGGTTCTTTAAATTTTGTTCAATAGTGTTTCAAGAGAAGAACATAGCATTCCCTCCAGGGCTTCCCATTTGAGTTCCCGAAGCGCCTCCGTAACACTTTCGTGTATTTCGTGCCTACCGGTAACATGCAGCAGCCCGCCTTTGAACTGCTTCGATGTCTCTCTTTCATCCCACCTGTTAGGGATCCGAAAGACTCTAGCAAAAGTGAAGAATAGATCACACCAGCATCCTATATGCTGTCTCTTTTACAGGTGAACCACTCTTTCCTGAAGTTCTCCCAATAAACCAAAGTCGACCATTAGCCTTTCCTATACAGTTCTCACTTGCTCGTTCCACCTCATGTCGCTATACAGCGTTACGCCCAGATATTTAAACGATTATATCAATCAGGACACTAGTATCCGAACATTACAGGTGTTTCCTACCTGCTCATCCACATTAATTTACATTTTTTCACATTTAGAGCTAACTGTCATTCATCACACCAGCTTGAAACTTTGTCAAAGTCGCCTTGTATCCTCCTACAGCCATTCAGCTTCGACACCTTACCGTACACCACAGCAAATAATCACAGATCGCTGCCCATCCTGTCGGCCAAATCATTTGTGTATATCAACACAGGGCCTACCCCACTTCCCTGGGGTACTCCTGACGATACCCTTGTCTCTGATGAACACTCGCCGTCCGGGATATCCTACTGGTTCAAATGGCTCTGAGCACTATGGGACTTAACATCGGAGGTCATCAGTCCCCTAGAACTTAGAACTACTTAAGCCTAACTAACCCAAGGACATCACACACATCCATGCCGGAGGCAGGATTCGAACCTGCGACCGTAGTGGTCGCGCGGTTCCAGACTGAAGCGCCTAGGACCGCTCGACCACACCAGCTGGCGATAACATACTGGGTTCCACTACTTGAGAAGCCTTCTAGCCACTTACATATCTGTGAACTTATTCCATATGTTCTTACCTTACCTTCGTTAAAAGCCTGCAATGGGGCACCGTGTCAAATGCTTTCCGGAAATATAGCAGTATGTAATCTGCTTGTTGCCCTACATCCATCGCAGTGTATCATGTGAGAAAAGGGCACTTTGAGTTCCGCATGAGCGACGCTTTCCAAAACCATGTTGATTTGTGAACAAAGCTTCTCAGTCTCAAGAAAGCTTAATATACAGGGTGATTCAAAAAGAATACCACAACTTTAAAAATGTGTATTTAATGAAAGAAACATAATATAACCTTCTGTTATACATCATTACAAAGAGTATTTAAAAAGGTTTTTTTTTCACTCAAAAACAAGTTCAGAGATGTTCAATATGGCCCCCTCCAGACACACGAGCAATATCAACCCGATACTCCAACTCGTTCCACACTCTCTGTAGCATATCAGGCGTAACAGTTTGGATAGCTGCTGTTATTTCTCGTTGCAAATCATCAATGGTGGCTGGTAGAGGTGGCCGAAACACCATATCCTTAACATACCCCCATAAGAAAAAATCGCAGGGGGTAAGATCAGGGCTTCTTGGAGGCCAGTGATGAAGTGCTCTGTCACGGGCTGCCTGGCGGCCGATCCATCGCCTCGGGTAGTTGACGTTCAGGTAGTTACGGACAGATAAGTGCCAATGTGGTGGCGCTCCATCCTGCTGAAATATGAATTGTTGTGCTTCTTGTTCGAGCTGAGTGAACAGCCAATTCTCTAACATCTCCAGATACTGTAGTCCAGTTACAGTAGCACCTTCGAAGAAAAAGGGACCAAAAACTTTATTGGCTGAAATGGCACAGAAAACGTTCACCTTAGGCGAGTCACGTTCATACTGAGTTGTTTCCCGCGGATTCTCAGTGCCCCATATACAGACATTGTGACGGTTGACTTTCCCGTTAGTGTGGAAAGTTGCTTCATCACTAAACACAATCTTTGAAACGAAAGATTCATCTGTTTCCATTTGAGCAAGGATAAAATCACAGAAATCGATTCTTTTAATCTTATCAGCTGCAGACAGTGCTTGAACCAATTTCAGACGATAAGGTGTCATAACTAACCTTTTTCGTAGGACTCTCCATACAGTTGATTGTGGAATTTGCAGCTCTCTGCTAGCTCTGCGAGTCGATTTTCCTGGGCTGCAAACAAATGCTTGCTGGATGCGTGCTACATTTTCATCACTCGTTCTCGGCCGTCCAGAACTTTTCCCTTTGCACAAACACCCATTCTCTGTAAACTGTTTATACCAACGTTTAATACACCACCTATCAGGAGGTTTAACACCATACTTCGTTCGAAATGCACGCTGAACAACTGTCGTCGATTCACTTCTGCCGTACTCAATAACACAAAAAGCTTTCTGTTGAGCGGCCGCCATCTTAGCATCAACTGACGCTGACGTCTAGTCAACAGCGCCTCAAGCGAACAAATGTACAACTAAATGAAACTTTATAGCTCCCTTAATTCGCCGACAGATAGTGCTTAGCTCTGCCTTTTGTCGTTGCAGAGTTTTAAATTCCTAAAGTTGTGGTATTCTTTTTGAATCACCCTGTATTTTAACTGAGATTATGTTCAAGGAATCTGCAGCAAACCTAAGTTAAGGGAACTGGTCTGTAATTTTGCTGATCTGTTCTTCTATCCTTCTTTGGTACTGGAGTCACCTGCGCCTTTTTCCAGGCACTTGGGACTTTGTGCTGGGCGAGAGATTCAAGATAAATGCAGACAATCTTAGTTCCTTTACGCTTCATGGAATAATGCTCTGTTTGCTGTTATCTTTTCATTTTTGAATGACTGCTTATCCATAATTATGATATGTTGTTTCCATGAGTTACAGCGTATCCTGGAAGATGGAACCGGTCGAAAACAATAAAATATTATTGGTCCAACAGCTGTTCTCGCTTTCGTCATTTCGTGAAACCTCATAATTAATAGTCTTATATAATTTTTTCAGCCTTAGAGGTGTCCTCGTTTTCTTGTACTCCTGCTGTAAATTACATAGGATATCCTGGCATCCTCGTATGCGTAGCACACAGTCTGAAAATGATTACATTAGGCGAGTTTATCGTAAATCATCGTAATTGTTGACGACTTCGTGCTCGGGGCTAAAGATGGAAATCCTCGAAACAGAGCGCTGTGTCGATGGTTTTCGACCTCGAGATTATCCTACATGACAGACAAAGGTAGCTGACAGCTTCCCGCTACTCTTCAATGTCTTGAGATCCAGATTGCACTCTCCATCCACTATGACTGTAGAGACAGGAGGGAATGGTCAGCCAGTATCCTAACCACTGAACTTCCTTATTCAGTAAACTGGAAAAATAATATTGTTATTTAAGACGAATATATAGCCACAATTTCATAGAACTAGTATCAGTTCAAATCCCATCTTCAACACGTTTCTTGGTCATCAGTCTTCTGACTGATTTGATGATCTTCTGATTAGCTTGGCACGGCTTCGTCTCCTGTGCCCACCTCTTCATCTCTGAGTGTGACATATATGCAGCATTCATGATTTTTTGTGAACTGTATTCCAATCTCTGTCTACTCCTGCAGTATTTGTCCTCTACAACTCCCCCTAGTACTCTGTAATTTCGTGATATCTTAACACATGCCCTACTATCATGTCTCTTCTTATGCGTGTTTCCCACGTATCCCATTATTCATCGATTCCACAAAATGCCCTCCTCAATTATTATCTTGGCGCTTCACTTTTCTGCATCCTTCTTTAGCGCCACGTTTCAAAACGCTTTGGTGCTGTTATATCTCGATTTTATTACAGTCCATGATTCACTATCATAAAACACTGGGTCTCAGACGAACATTATCAAATAGTTTCCTCCTCAACTTCTTATCCATGTGTGATATTGATAAATTTATTTTAGCCAGTCTATTTCTTAAATCATCGTTGTTTCGCCTCTCATGCACCATTATGCATCCAAAGTGACAGAATTCCACGTAAATTAACCATGATATGCTCAAAACTGCAATGGCAAAACGTTAGTATACCAAAGTCACACGTATTACCACTGCAGAATAATAACCTCACTCAAAACAACGCCTTTTACAGAGATCCTTAATGCGTAGTGTAATGGAACCTACATGTTTTTGTAATGTACAAGTAGGAATATGAAAATCAGAAAATACGGCATTTTAGTTTAAAAGATGGCGGCCCCTTGTGACGCTGATCGGTGCTGGGAGAAGGAAAACTACAGCCCTTTTAACTCTTGTGGCATGGCTAAAAGTGAGGTCACTCGAGTGATGCCACAGAAATTTGTGTGTTTTTGCCCACGCATTTCGGTGACGCCACTCGAACGGCGGCGAAGTAGCGACATGTTTGTTGTGTATGTAACCCGGACTTAGGTTGCAAGTGCAAGTGTACTCTGAGATGAAGAGGTTAACACAGGAGAGAAATTCATGGCGGGCCGCATCAAACCAGTCAGAAGACTGACGACGAAAAAAAAAAAAAAAAAAAAAAAAACAGGCTTAATGACGGAAAGCTGGCCTTTAACCCTCTATCAGGTGACATGGTTTCTAACTTTGCAGTGTCAGGAACGTGCGCGGTCTACTTCTGTGTGGTCTGCATGCAACGGTAGCGGCTGGCGGGTTGACGCCCGCATGAGACCTGCAGCACGGGACAAAGCGTTGGCCGGCATTGTGCGGCCAGCTGGCTGCCGCTGGCGCCAGCGCCGGCTTCCGGAGGTGGCGCCAGCCCGCCCTGGCGACCCGTCCCTCCTGATCCCAATTTCCTGTCGCCAGTCACCCGCTCAGCTGCTCCTAATGACGCGCCGTGCGCAGTGTGCGCAGAACGGCTTGGTGATCAATTACTGTGCCGCGTGTCAGCGTTCAGTCGTCAGTCAAAACCAGATTAAAGCCTTCAAATGTCTTTTTTCTGTGAAAAATTATAATATTGCGAGAGATATGAAAGGTTCATAACGGTTATGTGGTCTCCAGACGCTCATGATTCCCCATTACCTTCATGACTGGACTGTATTAAGAATATTTACACACCACCATTACTAGTGCCTGTAATACTAACGCTATTTTGAGGAGGCTATGAGTTACAGGTTTTTAATATTTTTGAAAAGATCATTATTTGGCACGGTATCTTCTTTAATGAAACTACCCGTTTCTCTCAATTGTACCCCAATTTGAGCCATCTATAAGCAATAAAAAGGATCGTAATTAAGAACACGAAGAATGATCACAAACAACTGTCATAACTCAGCTAGTGTTGCTAGGAGAAGTTTGGCAATGAACTGTTAATTTAGTTTCATCATAACTTCAGGTGATGGTAGTTTGCATGCTACTACCCCCTCTCCCCCTCCCCTTCTCCCTCTCTGAAAATGTTACTTCCGCTCACCTACACTTGTAATATTAACAAAAAATATGTAAAATGTTTTATTAAAATGATAGTAATTTGTTTATATTGTCAGTATGTGTACGCCCTCCTAACTTAATATCCAACAAACTGCTTTTGACATAAATACAGCAATTGAAAAACATTTGACCAAAAATTTGAGAACCTATCTCACGAAATTTATGTAAGAACTATAATGGTAATTATCTCTAACCACTTTGACTGTGTTATAATTTATGCAAAGTAAGATTGAAATATGCGCTCATCATTGTCAGAATGTTGCTGAGTCTAAAGACTGCGACTACTTGGGTGTGTACACGAGGGTACTGGTGTTCCTTTGGGTTCATTTACATACAGGTTCCGGAAGTCACTCTGTCTGTTTCTTTTTCTTAGTGGAAGGTTTTTCTCTTTCTGTCTTACCTTATTCAACTTTCTGTCGTTCGTCGGTTCTGCGTATGGACTTAGTAACCGTGTCGAATTTATTCCTGAAAAGGAGGCTTGGTCAACCTGGAGATACATTGTGCCTTTACGTGCTTGGAGTGTTACCAGTCACGTCGTGAGCTTGTCCAAATGACCCACCCTCACGCAAGCAACTGAAAAGTATCCCTTGTTAAATGTAGCTTGCAAGTTATAGAATTCATTGCCATTTTCGAAATTAGTGATTGTCATGCTGCCTTATTCTACGAAAGCTAACTGTGACGGTTGCAAATTGATATGTGTAGAAACAACACGTTTCAACTGACCTGATCCTTTTTAAAAATATATCAATAAAAAACATAGCCTTTGAGGGGGAGGGAGGGGGGGGGGGGGGAGTGAGTTTCTCGTGACTTCCTCTCCAACCTCTTCGATCCACACTCGTTCAGACCGAAATAAATAGTTCCTCTGTTAAAGAAACCATTTCGTAGTAATACAAGACAAGCTAGAGCAATCCTCGTCGCTTTCACAAAACAATAAGTAAATTGTCCTTGTAGTTGGTCACTGTACACAATGACAACAGCATACAAAATGTTGTTTTTTATTTTTTTATTGACAGAGAGCGAGGTTTTGTATAAATCAAATTACAAAATGATGGTAACACATTGGGAAGATACTTAAAGTGTGGAAGACCGTATGGATCAAGCGCAACAACATGTGCTCATTTGGGCAGCTCGCTAAATCAAATTTAACGTGCCAACGAGAAGCCACAAATCATAACCAAATTGTGCAACACAAGTTGGATGCTACAATAAGTAAGTAAGGATCTGCACAGAATATGGAACTCACTGCCACAAACGCAATGCTTACGTTGCCGTAAACGCCGATCACCACCAGTGGGCGGCCATAGATGAACCCCCTCGCTGCTTTCATAAAACTCCTGCATAGATGGGGCAACTCCATGCTTTTGCCAGTGTAGTGTGTGACAGTCGTTGCTAAATTCACGAAAAATCACTCGTAATTTCCTTTAGGGCTCCGTGACTCACTCTGCAAAACCGGTATCCTTGTAGAATGGCTTTGTTGTCTCTCTGTACGACTCTGTGTTAAAAACCCTTTTCTTCTCTGTAGCAAGTGTACGTATCAAGTTCAAATTTGTGTCACATATTAAGGTCTACGCCACTCTGATGCTGTGAAATTTTAAGCTAGTAATCAATTCATTCAAAAGATACTACAATTACGTCACAAATTTTGATACTCAAAAACTCACTCATCAAAACCACTAGGGTACTTCCTGTTAACGTGAATCACAAAATTTGGCAAGAATCAACGTTTCGCAGTACAAGTAAAGGAAAATTACGAAAATGTTTACTTGTAATTGTAACATATCGTTACGACTTCTGCACCACTTGTTAGCAGCAGACACGGTGGCTGCGCCAAAGACTGAGACGGCGTGGAGTTTTACAATTATTTATTGAGCTTTTTTACAATTTATCTCTCGTCGTCGCTGCCCAGCCCTGCGGATCCCTCGGCCTGGCTGCTGCTGTGTAGATCCTCCGACAATGCGCGCAACGCGCGCTGCTGATCGCACTCGGGAGCCTCAGGCCACCAGTGCTCCGCTGGAGCCAGGATGCCCTGTGGTTGAGATGAACTCGTCGCCGCTCGGCGCCATGAGGTCAGCTAACGACTCCTGCTGCACCGGCGGCTGGGAAGCCGTCAGTCGCGATGCCCACGAGGTCCCGTCATGGACGGACCACGCGCCGTGGGGCCGGGTTGCCGTGAAGTCCTGGCGTCAGTCCCCGGCAGCGCCTGTGACCAAGACCGCGCTGCGGCCGGTCCTGCTGGAAGTTCTCGCTGTAGTCAGTCAGCCATGGTGCAGACCGAACTCGGGCCGGCCTCCAGAGTTGAAGTTGACGTCTGGCGGCGAACGGATGACTCCTGTGAGCTGGAACAGACTTCCGGAATGGTCACCTACGAAGATTGAACATTCGGACATGGACCACGTCCGTTCTTAGATCCGAACTGCTTGCTAATGGCTTTTGTCTGTTGCTGCCTGCGCTCCACTATTTATATCCAGCAGGAGGACGTTTTTTACCCTCGGTGGTAGCTTTTTGTTATTACTCCCGCAGTATATTGCAGCATAACTTAGCGTGCTGACCTCACTTCCCCTTACTCAGCACTCTCCAGGCTTCGCTCGGCGCTCAGTCTGTGTGCAGCCTTGAGTCAGTCTGTTGGTAGACTGCTGCTGTCAGCAAGGCTATCTGTGCTTGCCTACTTCGCAACGCCTCGGTCACCGGCGTGCCTATGTTTTGCCATTCTCAACTGCGTGAAGCAACACTTACTACATGTGGCCGCTACAATATGAAAAAGAATTTCTTTTCGTCTTTTGTTATCAGACTTCAAACTTGAATTTAAGACATTCTCGTAAGTCTTGGAATTCCTGGAACCGATATCTTGCTACTATTAGTGTCACTAATAGGCGAAAATCGTCAATACCCTCGATTCTCGGAATGGATAAAGTGTCTGTATATAGGGTGACAATTATTGAACTATTCGAAATTAAATCTTCATAACCTTTGAACGTTGGGGTGAAGATGACTTCAGAGCGTTAAGTGATTTTATTTTTTACACCAGATGGTGGAACTTTGTGTTCCGAAACTGGTAGTGTACCCAATAAAAGCGGTTTCTTCATTTTTCAAAACTGTCTAACAGTCGGGCATCGTCTGTCTATTTGAAGTATACGCAGAAAGGCAAGAATGTCATGCTAAATTATTCATTGGGTGCCATGGGGTGGCAGCGGCTTTCACAGACCACAGAGGGTGCAGACACCTCCATGGCATTCAGTAGCTACGGAGTCATCATTTCACAACTTCCGTAAAACTGTCCATATCAACAGAGGAGACCCTCTTGACTTAATGCGATTCACAAAATGCCTTCTACCGACAAAAGAGACCACATAGACATTTCCGGTATCACACAACTTGCTCCAGTGCAAGGCAGCTTTTCCAAACACACTGCTCTAGTATCCTCACTAAAATAACCACCAGATAGCGGCAGAAGATCAGGTAATATCACACACCGATATGTGACATCTTGGCAGTAACGCCACAAAATAAAAGCTAACATAGTCGCTACTTGTCATTTGTCTCTTTCGACAGCATCGAATTACAGTACGTGAGTTCTGTTTAAATGACCGCTTAAGACTCTGTGGACAGGCCTGATTACAGCTATAGCATAAAGGTCCCAACACTTGGAAGTAGACTGTGGCTTCCTCCTGTTGAGCGGGAAGAAGTCGGGCAGTGGCGGGCACCACGCGACCGGACAGAAGAGTCGTCCGCAGGGCAGTGCAACCGCGGCCGTATTCCGGTCGATGTGGCGCGAGTTAACCTCTGGCTGCGCCATCAACAGTTACGTCACTGCGACGCGGCGGCGGACCCGCATCCCGCCTCCTGCAGAATCCGGAGCTGTTCCGAGCACCGGTTTCAGCGCATACCGGACTAATCTTCGCTCGCGTGGCGTTTATTTAGGACGTCGAAGAAGGAAGCGTGCAGTGCAACGCTGAAGCGAAAGACACAAAAGTACTTTCGAATCCTTGTCAGTCATTTACATAGATAACATCTCTGTAGTACTGGCCATAAAAACAAGTTAGATTGGGTAACTAATGTAGAGATACTGAACTGAATTAGAGAGAGAAGAAGAGTACGGTATAAGGTTTCGTTTTATAGGAACATTCTGAGGCATAGGGGAATAAGTTTGATAACGGAGGGATGGGTTAGAATGCAGGTTCAGGTGGATGCTAGTTTTCTTAAAGCGACAGTAGAATGACAGTGATATAGAAGCTCATGCCTATACAGGGAGTTTGTTCTTAGAAGAACTAAATATTTCGAAAAAATGCGCAACGCATGTAAAACATGTTCCAGACGAAAAGCTGATGTTCCCAAAGGGGACATCTGCCTGTATGCTGACGCCCGCCCCCCCTCCCTCCCCCCCCCCCCCCCCACCCCGAAATGGGAGGGATTCCTTTTCTACACTTACATTCAGAAAAAAGGAAAAAAAAATAACAGGGAATCGCGAACGACTAGAGATAGGACGTTCGTATTCACGAGACATGTACGTTAGTATGTTCTGCAGAAATTATTAGCGTTTGAACCATGTCGACTCGCGGGTTCAAAGTCTACATCAATATCGCGGCGCAACACACCCTACCATTAAAATGTGCTTGCGGCTCTCGTTGTTGCTCTAAACTGAACGTAACTGATCATTCTGACTTCAGTAGACGTGCAGGATGACTCGCAGACGCGCGAAGCGTACCGTCAAATCAGTGAGTTTGGAAGAGGGTGGCCGGCCGGTGTGGCAGAGCGGTTCTAGGCGCTTCAGTCTGGAACCGCGCGACCACTACGGTCGCAGGTTCGAATCCTGCCTGGGGCATGGATGTGTGTGATGTCCTTAGGTTAGTTAGGTTTAAGTAGTTCTAAGTTCTAGGGGACTGATGACCTTAGAAGTTAAGTCCCATAGTGCTCAGCGCCATTTGAACCATTTGGAAGAGGGTGAATTATTGGCGTGAGAAAATATGATAAGAGAACATCCATCCGAGAAATTGCTGCATGTAAGGGACGAAATGTTTCGGCAGTGCAACGGGTGTGAGCAGGAAGCAGTTCACGGAAGGCCATGGAATACGACGAGATGGGTCAGGTCGCACCATCCAGACCATCTCCCGAGAAGATCGACACCTCATCCGAATGGCATTACAGGACAGATCAGGATCCTCCTCGGCTCTGGCACAATAGCGGAACAGTGTAGCATCGTACACTATCAGGGGTGACAGTCCGTCGCTTTTTATTACGTCGTCCACTTCTCCGCCTACCTTTAACGAATGTGCTGAAACATGGTAGACGGCAGTGGTGAATCGAACGACATCAGGAATGGCATCAGACAGTGTTTTAGGACGAATCCAGGTTCTGTTTCTGAAGTTAAAATCTTCTGGGTTATTAGGCCGCGTCATATTTCTTCTAAAATGATCGACGTTTCGACCCCTCTGCTGGAATCTTCCTCAGGATCTTCTGGTGTCCACTAATGCTAGAACTTCAGTGATAACTATCACGAAAGCCTGCAGACTTACAGGTTCTGTTTGTTTGAAGATGATGGTTCGCTGCAGACAGGCAGAGCGGTAGGGCAGTGACTGCATTCGTACAAGACAGAGGGCCAGCTCAAGGCCGTATGGTGTGGGGTGCTACTGGGCACAACCACAATTTACAGCCGGTGCGTGTCCAGGGCACAGTGACCAGTGTGGCCTACGTGAATGACATCCTGCGGTTCGTAGCCATACCCTTTCTGCACAACACCCCAAACGACATTCTTCAGCAAGACTACGCACGACCACTTGTTCCTTCTTGGGGCCACAGGATGTCAGCCTTTTTCTCTAGCCCGCTAGATCACTAGACTTTTCGCCAATCGAAAATGTGTGGGATATGGTGAAACGTCGTGTGCGGTGCTGTGGCCCAATGATATCATAGATGAACTTCGCAACCAGGTGAATGCAGCGTCGATGGCTATATCACAGGCCGCCATTCGCGCCCTGCATTCGTCGATGCCATCACGCATTGAAAATGTTATTTGGGCTCATGGCGCACCCTTTGCCTACTAGGCTGAACATGAGTATATTTTCAAATGGAACCCCCCCCCCCCCTTGCCCTTTCTTTTCCAGATTCGGATTCTACGACAAAAAATACTAAGAGTTTATCCGAAACACTTTTTTTCCAATTGTGGCAGATGGAACTATAATTGGCGCAATAATTCGGGTGGTTGGACCGAAGAACACACCGAAATCATTCACCCAGATAGTGAGAGTCGAGGTACCTCGACCAAATGAAGCATCCTGATGATATGGGAAGTCACCGAAATTATCGATGAATGGAATAGGAAACTACGTTAAGTTAAAAGTAACTTATTTAACGGACTTTTAAATGTCTAACTGTAAAAGTTTTACATTGCAATCAAATTAGCAAATTAAATCAAAATTTTAACACTAATATCAACCCTTTAGATCAATAAAATTTACATTTCTATAATTTATAAAAATTACAGTTTCCGACACAGTTGCGTATTATAGCTTTATTGGTGAATAGTTTCGGTCATTTTAATTCATTCTTAAACCATTATCTACGTTAGAAGGTACGATGTTACTAACACAATTTTGATTCTACCTACATTGCATTGTATTGTATGTTAACCGGGGACCTAGAAACGATGGAGAGGCTCCGTCCCAGCCGCAGCCGCAGTGCTCCACAACCCCACGACGTCTACCGCAGTCCACTTCACCCCTCCACCGCCCCACACCGAACCCAGGGTTATTGTGCGGTTCGGCCCCCGGTGGAACCCCCCCCCCCCCCCCCCCCCCCCCCCCCCCAGGGAACGTCTCACACCAGACGAGTGTAACCCCTATGTTTGCGTGGTAGAGTAATGGTGGTGTACGCGTACGTGGAGAACTTGTTTGCGCAGCAATCGCCGACATAGTGTAACTGAGGCGGAATAAGGGGAACCAGTCCGCATTCGCCGAGGCCGATGGAAAACCGTCTAAAAACTATCCACAGACTGGCCGGTTCACCGGACCTCGACTCAAATCCGCCGGGCGGATTCGTGCCGGGGACCAGGCGCTACTTTCAGCTACCTACATTCTCATGAAAATTTAATATGAGACTGTTCTTAATTTCAAAAACCGGAAACATTGAATTTTGTCGATTACAGCGCAATCTACCACAAATAGATAAAATCTTGGGTTAACCCCAGGTATTTTTTGGCGTAGAATCAGAGTCTGCTTTAAAAATGAGAGGGAGGTGGGTTCCCCATGGCGGAAGGGTTAGGAACTGGCCAGTCTTCGCACAGGGAGGTATTCCCCTTGAAAATACTAGCTTTTTATATGGAACATTTGTTTAGCAAGGTGTGTATGTTTTAAGATGTTCAAATACCATTTTTCTCTGGACATGTTCAATATCAGTTTGGTAAGTTTATTGTTCCAAAAGATGTGTTTTATACAGCATTCTAAAATACTGTAGAAGGAGTAGTACTGCAAAGACAAAGTGATAACGCTTTTCGTCGCGTTTTTACGTATTTGAGGCGAATGCTGGACTCTTATTTTTAAACATAAGCTACAGTCGATATCATCCCTTAAAGTTATGCAACTGTATGAGTGTTCCATTTATAATTATATCGACATCGATAAGACCATAAAGACTAGTCACCTTTCCTTCATCGTAATCTGTGGCCTGGTGGTCTAGCGGTAGCGTATTTGCGTAGTAATCAAAACATTGTAACTTCGGGTTCGAAGCAGCCACTGCTTAAATTTTGAATAAAGATCATCAGCAACGACGGGTGAAGACTCCACGTCATCCTCGTTCTGCCAATGGCCTTGTCAAAGAGAGCACAGGAGCGGGCACTCTCTTGCTCCTGGACTGGGAGACTACCCCGAAAGGCAGAAGAACCAGCAATAATCAAAGACGCGACGGTGTAGAATGCAATGAAAACCACTGCATTAAAGAAGCAAAAAGCGTATTCCCAGGACACTTGAACTGGAATTGGAAAATAGTCATGATCTTTCCATTGGCAAAAGATTCTTGGAAAGAGCCTCTCTAACGGAAGGTAACCGTGAGAACAAGATTGAATGATCATCGAAAGGGTAACATACAACAAATCTCAGCCAGTAATGTGAGAAGTCTGAATGTGGTAGCAAAGTTAGATAATATGGAAAGGGGAATTCAAAGCTCATTTTAGATATAGTGGGGGCTAGTGAAGTGAAACCGAGAGAAGATTTTTTTGTTCAGGGGCATATAGGATAATATCAACTGCAGCAGAAAACGGTGTAACGAAAGTAGGATTCTCTATGAACAAGAAATAGGCCAGATGGAAAGTTACTGCGAACAGTTCAGTGAGAGAGTTGTTCTCATCGGAATCAACAGCAAATCAGCGATAGCAGCTATAGTTGAGGTATGCTTGCCGACGTCGGAAGCAGAAGATGAAGAGAGAGAGAAAGTGTATGAGGATACTGAACTGGCAACTCGGTACGTAAAGGGAAACAATAACCTAATAAAAATCATGGCGGATCAGAACGCGGTGGTAGGGGAAGGAATATACGTTTTTACGGGAGAATAAGAGCTCTATTGTAGGAATGACAGGAGAAAGAATTCTGAAATAAGTTTCAGGTTGTAACGGCGAGTACACTCTTCGAAAAGCACAAGCAGAGGAGAACAACTTATAAAAGGCCTGGGAAGACGGGAAAATTCCAGCTGGACTGTATCATAACGGGAGACAGATTCAGAAATCAGATCCTGAATCGTAAGGCGTACAAGGCGTAATACAGATTCAGATCACAGTTTTGTAATGATGCAGAGTAGCCTGAAGCTTAAGAAAATTGCCCAAAAGAACCATTATGTGAAGAAGGGGATACTGAACTATTGAGGGAGCCGGCCGCGGTGGTCTAGCGGTTCTGGCGCTGCGGTCCGGAACCGCGGGACTGCTACGGTCGCAGGTTCGGGCATGGGTGTGTGTGATGTCCTTAGGTTGGTTAGGTTTAAGTAGTTCTAAGTTCTAGGGGACTTATGACCTGAGATGTTGAGTACCATAGTGCTCAGAGCCATTTGAACCATTTTTGAACTATTGAGGAATGATGATGTGCGTTTGAAACTTTCTAAGGAAGTAGATATTGCGACAGTTAGTACCACAGATGCAGTTCAGATGAAGAGGTATAAAATTTCTAAAGAAGCCAATTACGGAATTTGGACAGACAAATACACAACGGCTGAGGGGCGTAGTGTTTAGCACACTGGACTCGCATCTGAGAGGACCGTGGTTCAAACACGCGTCTGGCCATCCTGATTTAGGTTTTCCGTGATTTTCCTTAATCGCTTCAGCAAATTCCGGGATGGTTCCTTTGAAAGGGCACGGCTGACTTCCTTCGCCGCCCTTTCCTAATCCGATGGGACCGATGTCCTCGCTGTTTGGTCCGCTCTCCCAAACCAGCCAACGAACCAACGAACAAATACACTGTGCCTGACAGGAAGGCTGAGGAACCCAGAAGGGGAAGAGGAACAATATAAAACTCCACACGGGTTGATTGGGTATGTAATGTTATTTCAGTAGTGGTAAATTTGTGATAAGTTCATATGGGACAATATTGCTGAAGTCGTCGATCCCTAGGCTTACACACTACGTAACCTAACTTAAACTGACTTACGCTAAGGACAACACACACACACACACACACACACACATACACGCGCGCCCGAGGGAGGTCTCGAACCTCCGACGGGGGAAGCCTTGGATCATGCGCGGCCTATTTCAGTGACTTCAGTACCGTGTCAGATATACAGGGTACTTCGCAGAATGAGTGCGCTAATCACTATGACGTCGGGCTCCCTCTGGCCCTGCTGCGTGCCCTGATACGATTTGGAAGGGTGCCCTTCTTTTGTCGCTTGTTCTCCTGAAGCAAGCTGGGTCACAAGTGACGTAACTGCTTTTTGATATCCTGAATACTGGCACTGGGACGGAGTTGACGGAGTACCTCAACATCAGTAGACAGTTCATATAGACACGTGGCACGTGTGGACGAGCATCATAATCTTAAAAAGTCGCACCACAGTACTTTTGCATGAGATGTAACGCAAGAGGGCGCAATATGTCCGCACCGTTGTGGCGTCAGACTTCCCTCAGTCACTGCCAGCAGTGACCTCAAACTAGACTCGATGACTCCCCACAGCATGACGCTACAAGTAACAACACTGTGATTCTCTAAACATAGGAAGAATGGAACATGTTCATCGCGGGTAGTGTGGAACCGCGATTCATCGCTGAACAGGATGCCACGCCATTCCTGAGCAGTCCATGCTTAACGGCCACTGCACCACTCCATACGCAGCCGTTTTTGTGATGGTGTTAACAGCAGCGTCCATATGAGACGGTGATTTCCTAGTATGCCTGCTGCTAGTGTTCGAGCATTCGTGTACCTCCGGATTGTTACTGTCTGCTAATCAGTACTACATGGAGACGTCATAAACTACCACATTATCGTGGTAGGCCAAGTAACTTTTATTGAATTCTGAATTACACTTCAATATGAAACAGGTACGAGTACATGACACTATTTTCCAAAGGAATCGTCAAGTCTCTTTAAAGAACGATCGGAAGATTCTGCCGATCGTTCAATTGCTGGACGATAGATATCCGCTCTTTAGTCACGGAACCATTCGAGCATGACTGTATGAACGTCCTCATGGCTGTAAAATCTCTTTCCTCCTCCGCATGTACTTTCAGTTCCCCTAAAGGATGGAAATCACATGGTGCAAGATCTGTATGTCAGATCAGCGTCACCGACGTCTGTGCAGCCTTCGACAAATTAATGGCACAATGGCTGGTCCATAACTTCGGAGTGAATTTTTTGTGTAGTTTAGGCAAATGGCTCTGAGCACTATGTGACTTAACATCTGAAGTCATCAGTCTCCTAGAACTTAGAACTACTTAAACCTAACTAACCTAAGGGCAGCACACACATCCGTGCCCGAGGAAGGATTCGAACCTGCGACCGTAGTGGTAATTCAAGCGTTTTCCCCACAAGAATCGTGCTGTCCCAAATACTTCAACTTTGTAGAACATTTCGGACTGCATGTATTTCACACGCACACTATAATACACGTGTTTCGTGCACCTGTCACCCGTACCTCATCAGAACTATGTCTGCAAGAATCCTGAAACACATACGCACTTCTGAGAATGCACCATTCTCGTTGCGTAATGGTCGTACAAAGGGGCGACAGATGTAAATTACTTTCTGTAGCACGATTTGAAATACCTCTCCTACTTTTGGCATCAGAAATACAAGCTAGCTGTATTTACAGGTTAGGCTGACTTGTTAATCAAATTATATTACTCCAGTTTCGATGACTTTTTGAATACTACTCCCTTTATTGTTTTCTATCCATTTTCTGAGAACAGTGTCATTTAATAATTTTCTAGCAATTTGCTGTTCGTGGAAATTACTGAAAAGTTATTTTGATCGCAGTGAACCTACCCTAAAAGCAATAAAAATCATAGAATCAAAGAAATGCCTGCATATTGGAAGTAGGTAGCCTAGTAGTGTAATCGACGAAGACGAACAGCACAACGAAAAATGGGCATAGGAAGTACAGCTCAAATGTGTGAGTTCTATATCAGTACGAGGGACGTGGAGCACATTCGAAGGAGGATGGTGCTGTTTGACAGCAAGCAAAACTTTTGAAAAACTTGAACTGCTTCGGACGGCTCAAGGTCAGGTCTCCAGGACCAAAACTATTAATATTCTTCAGTCCCTAAAGTATCGCTACCGGAAGTATGTGAAGATATATTAGTCTAATGGCAACTCGCACAGAGGCCTATTACCAGCTACTTTTTTTACAAGCTATGTCATTGAATGCAATAACAAGAAAGTGTACTAGCTAATAGCCGGCCACTGTGGCCGAGCGGTTCTAGGCGCTTCAGTCTGCAACCGTGCGAACGCTACGGTCCCAGGTTAGGATCCTGCCTCGACCATGGATGTGTGTGATGTCTTCGGTTAGTTAAGTTTAAGTAGTTCTAAGTTCTTGGGGACTGATGACCTCAGATGTTAAGTCCCATAGTGCTCAGAGCCATTTTCTGTACTGGCTAATAAAATAAAAAAGTAACTTTTGCCGTATCCTTTGTAGTTGGGTTGTTTTGGGGGAGGAGACCAGACAGCGAGGTCATCGGTCTCATCGGATTAGGGATGGAAGTCGGCCGTGCCCTTTGAAAGGAACCATGCCGGCATTTGCCTGCAGCGATTTAGGAAAATCACGGGAAACCTAAATCAGGATGGCCGGACGTGGGATTGAACCGCCGTCCTTCCGAATGCGAGCCCAGTGTGCTAGCCACTGTGCCACCTCGCTCGGTCGTTTGTAGTAATTCTCTGTGCACAGATGGGAAAACAGAAGCTGACAGTGACAAAATCCAGCAGCTTACGCCACTAAGGTAGAATTAATTTATATTGTAACTGTAGCGTTAGAAAACATACACGATTGTGTGCTTCCACAACGAAATCAGCTAACGGGGCCACTAGATTAAACGCCCGGAACAGGCGAGCTGATTCCGAATCCGCCTTTGCCCGATTCGTTAGCGAGACAAATGGAATGACCTTAGCGCTTATCGGTCCCCCGGCTCTCATCAGCAATCAGTGGCGAGTGACGTCACGGCTGTAATTAGCGGCAAGCGGCAGACCGCGGGTCGTCGCAATCAGAGACGGGTCGGCCGCAGCCGCGCTCGCCAGCCTCCGGGGAAAGCACGGCACGTGGCCAGGCCGAGCATCACTTTTGGTCGGCCACTGCAACCACAAACCATACAGCAAGGCTCAGTAACGTACGTTACATGTACAACGCTGCTTGGGATACTGGACGAGACCGCAGGGGAATTTGTCGTCATCGCGTTTGATCTATCACATAACACTGAATACTTTTACGATATGACCGGAACATTTACTGTTAAAATTATGCAGACGATAGAACGCCGTATACTTAGGATTTTGGAATAAGAAATTAACGACCAGGAATATGTTTCTATTCATCTTTAACATCTAAACTAAACTCCGTCCTAATAGAAGTCGGAAGGTCCAAAGGTACCGACCGACCGCCGTGTCATCTTCAGCTGACAGGCGTTGCTGGTTGCGGACATCGAGGATCAGCATACCGCTCTCGCTGTAATTACTGGAATTATCAGTTTTCGTGACCGGACCTGCAACTTTTCAGTCAAGTAGCTGCTCACTTAGCCTCACAACCTCACAAGAGTTTAGTTACATGGTTCAAATGGCTCTAAGCACTATGGGCTTAACATCTGAGGTCATCAGTCCCCTAGAAAAATGTTCAAATGTGTGTTAAATCTTATGGAACTTAACTGCTAAGGTCATCAGTCCCTATGCTTACATACTACTTAACCTAAATTATCTTAAGGACAAACACACACACCCATGCCCGGGGGAGTACTCGAACCTCCACCGGGACCAGCTGCACAGTCCATGACCGCAGCGCCTTACACCGCTCGGCTAATCCCGCGCGGCAGTCCCCAAGACTTAGAACTACTTAAACCTAACGAACCGAAGGACATCACACACATCCATGGCCGAGGCAGGATTCGAACCTGCGACCGTAGCAGCAGCGCGGTTCCGGACTGAAGCTGCCTAGAACCGCTCGGTCACAGCGGCCGGCTTAGTGCACATCCCTCCTCCCCCCCTCCCCCTCCCCCTCCCCACCCCGCTGAGTTGTGGTCTCATATATTCACATCGATTTATAGCAGGATTTTGGAACATCTACTCTCTTCTATGATTATGAAATACCCCGAAGAAAACGACATATTGGCACTCAGGCAGCACATTTTCTTTGGCAAATAGAATTGGATCTTTATTCAACCGAAGTAATGAGTGTTATCGACAGGAGATATCGAGTTGATCACGTATTCCCAGATTTCGACAAGACTTTTGATACCATTCCTCACAAATGGCTCCTAAGCAAATTGCGTGCATATGGAGTATCGTCTCATTTTTGCGACTGGACTCGTAATTTTCTGTCAAAGGTCACAGTTCGTAGTAACCGACGGAAAGTCATCTAATGAAAGCCAAGTGATTCCTGACATTCTCAAAGACCGTCCGCTCTTTTTATAAGCGTTTTAGGAGACAATCTGAGCAGCCCTCTTACACTGTGTGCAGACGACACTTTCTTTTAGTATCTGTTGGTGTCATTTGAGTATCAAAACTAATTGCAAAATTACTTAGATCTCTTTATGATGCCAAAAGTGGCAAATGATCAAACAATAGAAAGTGTGAGTCCTCCACATGAGTAATAAATGAGGGAACACAATTACGAACAACTTACTTTGGAACCGTTATATAAAACGTCTTGAGGGAATGACGAACTAAAGGCTGTGTTTTATTTGCTAAAAATATTGGTGGAACACAACTGCGACAGATCTACTAAGGAGACTCAGTACACTACGCTTGTCCATCCTCTTGCTGCGCCGGTGGCATCCTTCCTTGCCAGACGGGACTGACGCAGGATATCGACAAAATTCAAAGATGGTCAGCTCGTTTTGTGTTGTCGCGAAATAGGGGTCAGACTGTAACGGAAATAATAAGCGAATTGGGATGCCAGTCATTAAAACAAAGGCATATTTCGTTGCGTCAGGATCTTATCACGAAATTACAGTCACCAACGTTCTCCGCCGAATGCCAACTTATTTTCTTTACTCCCACCTACATGGGGTCAGGGATTTTCTCTGCCTCGTGATGACTGGGTGTTGTGTGCTGTCCTTAGGTTAGTTAGGTTTAAGTAGTTCTAAGTTCTAGGGGACTGATGACCATAGATGTTAAGTCCCATAGTGCTCAGAGCCATTTTTGAACCCACCTACGTAGTGAGAAATGACCGCCGTCACAAAACAAAAGAAATCAGAGGTCGCATGCAAAGATTTAGGAGTTTTCCACGTGCTGTTAGAGGGGGAACACTCGAGAAATTATGTGAAACCGGTTCTATGAACCTTCTAGCGAACTCTTTAGAGTGAACTACAGAGCAGTCGTGTAGATGAAGATGTGGATGAAAGAATCATTGTGACACTGAAGTTAAAAACTAAAAAGTTTCGGTAGAATGGCCACCTTATAAATTTTTGGAAACGAGGTCTAGATGGCGCTACTCATCTGAGACTGTTGTATTATTTTAAAATGTATCGTTGTTAAGACAATGGTAGTAGTTTGTTTACACTGAACAGTGAAAGAAACGGTTTTGTGAAAAATGGAAATTTCACGTGAAGGTTTCGATCGGCGATTACTTACGTATTTCATAAAGCGCATCACATACACAAGCGACAGCTCGTAACTATCCGTCTTGCAGGTTGTGCGATCTGTCCGCAGGCCGCCAATGTGTGCGTATATCGCAAATCGCTGCGACTGATCGGTGGAATTCTGATATAATCTGAATGGATCTCATGCGATGTGTGGCTATATGTCTGGCTGGCTGGCTGGTTGGCTGGTTGGCTGGCTGGCCGGCCGGTTGCGATTGGTTTGCCTAGTTATTACTCACGATTGTATAGTTTTGTTCCGTTTCACTTTGCCCACACCGAGTAAGTGACACCGAGATCCGAATTGCCATTTATACTAAGAAATAATATAAACATGAAAAAAATATTGGCACTCTTCGATTTTGCAGTGGTTAGAATTTTGACGATTGTGCCATACAAGTATAATTAACGGGAAGTCCACAGTAATAGTCACGATACACTAGACTCCTGACGATTTTGAGTTATTTATGAAACAAAATTGATTACGCACATTGTTAAAGTTCTTAACTTCTAATCAGAACGACGCATCGCAATATTAAACGAATATTTTAATTTAAAATTTTAGGGCACATTTGTTATACGTCCACACTTAAGTCCTCTGTCATTTCATATACTCTAAATTTCACTCATACAGTTTACAAGAGTTAAGGGAATCAGGAGCGCTGTTACAGAAAATATTTTTAGGCACATCGACATTGCAAAACCAATCACTCAAATGCTTGTACTTAAACTATAAGATTAATGAACGGGAAAGGAACTGAGGACTAAGAAATGAAAAACGAATTGTATCTGCACACTGGAAAGATGTGCACAGCCACTTGGTACTGGTGAAAACCATAACACCTCCTGTAAAATAAACTACAGTTCTCACGGAAAGCATTTCAAAAAGAAATTTTTTTAATTTATATTTTGCAATTACACCTGAACATACGGAGATTATCTGCCACTGCCACTAAACAAGGGAATTCATTCTCCATAACAGAACTTGACAGAGTGGCGTTTGTAATACTCGTTGATACTGCTTGGCAAATCGTCCGTGTGTCGCGAGGTCCTAGCGAGAGACCGATTTGCAGCGATTTCGCTCGCGACGGACATCCTGTGAGAAAGAGGCGTTCGTAGGTAAATCGAAAGACTGCAGTAAGTGCATTATTTCATTAACATTTAGCTACGGAAAAGGTTGCATTAAAATTACGCTATCTGATCAAAACTATCCGGACATATACTAGTGTGGGGACAGTTTCAGTGAGGTGTCGGAAGGTATGTGGGGGAATGACAGCACATTCTTACGAAAGAGCCGAAACCAGAGGAGGAAGTGATTTTTATTTGTTTGTTTATTTATTCTTCACAATTACGGCCTTTTATCTGAAAAGCTAAAACAGGCCATACAAATCACGTTTCCTTGGATAGTAATAAATTATGTATCAACTGTTTATTTCTGATACTCAATTTTAGAAAAGAAAGAAAGAAAAAAACTGAGACTACTTCCACTTCTAAAAAACTACAATGAAACCCTTAACTAATTACCCAACAACTAATCTTCTACAAGGACTACAGGATTGTTTCCGCAACTTGATTCGTTCGCATACTACCGCGGTCAGCAGCCATTGTTTGCTGGATTCCTCGGCCGTCTGGCAGCATATCAGCAGCGTTTCCACTGTGGCAAGTAACTCCACGCACCACTGTTGCGCCTTGATGAGAACACTTCCGTGATCACTTGCACCAACGCAATGTAGATTCTTGCGACTGTACTTCATTCGGTAAAGTTGGAAGCTGGAGTATGCAGAGTAGTCGACATTCTGAGCCATCCCAAAGGCGTCCCACTGACTTCAGATCGAAATTCAGGACAGACCAATCCATTTAGGCAATGTCACTGTACGCAAACCATTGCCTCCCAGGTGCAGCTTCGTGGCAGAGTGCGTTGTCATGTTGATAGTAGTCGTCTCCGAATTGTTCTCTACTGCACCTAGTAGACAGTGCTATAAAATACACTACTGGCCATTAAAATTGCTACACCGCGAAGATGACGTGCTACAGACACGAAATTTAACCGACAGGAAGGAGATGCTGTGATATGCAAATGATTAGCTTTTCAGAGCATTCACACAATGTTGGCGCCGGTGGCGACACCTACAACGTGCTGACATGAGGAAGTTTCCAACCGAATTCTCATACACAAACAGCAGTTTACCGGCGTTGCCTGATGAAACGTTGTTGTGATGCCTCGTGTAAGGAGGAGAAATGCGTACCATCACGTTTCCGACTTCGATAAAGGTCGGATTGTAGCCTATCGCGATTGCGGTTTATCGTATCGCGACATTGCTACTCGCGTTGGTAGAGATCCAATGACTGTTAGTAGAATATGGAATCGGTAGGTTTAGGAGGGTAATACGGAACGCCGTGATGGATGCCAACGGCCTCGTATCACCAGCAGTCGAGATGACAGGCATCTTATCCGCATGGCTGTAATGGGTCGAGCAGCCATGTCTCGATCCCTGAGTCAACAGATTGGGACGTTTTCAAGACAACAACCATCTGCACGAACAGTTCGTGACGTTTGCAGCAGCATGGACTGACAGCTCGGAGACCATGGCTGCGGTTACCCTTGACGCTGCATCACAGACAGGAGAGCCTGCGATGGTGTACCCAACGACGAACCCGGGTGCACGAATGGCAAAACGTCATTTTTTCGGATGAATCCAGGTTTTGTTTACAGCATCATGATGGTCGCACCCGTGTTTGGCGACATCGCGGTGAACGCACATTGGAAGCGTGTATTCGTCAGCGCCATACTGGCGTATCACCCGGCGTGATGGTATGGGGTGCCATTGGTTACACGTCTCGGTCACCTCTTGTTCGCATTGACGGCACTTTGAACAGTGGACCTTACATTTCAGATGTGTTACGACCCGTGGCTCTACCCTTCATTCGATCCCTGCGAAACCCTACATTTCAGCAGGATAATGCACGACCGCATGTTGCAGGTCCTGTAAGGGCCTTTCTGGATACAGGAAATGTTCGACTGCTGCACTGGCCAGCACATTCTCCAGATCTCTCACGATTTGAAAACGTCTGGTCAATGGTGGCCGAGCAACTGGCTCGTCACAATACGCCAGTCACTACTCTTGATGAACTGTGGTATGGTGTTGAAGCTGCATGGGCAGCTGTACCTGTACACACCATCCAAGCTCTGTTTGACCCTATGCCCAGGCGTATCAAGGCCGTTATTACGGCCAGAGGTGGTCGTTCTGGGTAGTGATTTCTCAGGGGCTATGCAGTCAAATTGGGTGAAAATGTAATCACATGTCAGTTCTAGTATAATATATTTGTCCAATGAATATCCGTTTATCATCTGCATTTCTTCTTGGTGTAGCAGTCTTAATGGCCAGTAGTGTATGTTCACATCCATCCGTATTTAGCATTTTGTTTATTGAAATAAGAGGACCACACTCTAACTACTGAAAACAACCCCATACCGTAACACCACCTCTTTCGTACTGCACTGGTGGCACTACACGTAATGGGGAAAGCACTGTCCTCTAGATATTCACCAAACGCAAACTTTTCGAAAGAATTTTCACAGATTATAGAGTGATACATCACTCGAAATCACTCGTTTCCATTGAACTATTGCCCAGTGGCATCTCTCATTACAGCGCCTGAGGCATCCTTTAGCATCAGCTACAGCAATGGGTGGGTTGTGAGGAGCTGCACCACACTCCATTCATTTTGACTTCCGGTGCACGGTTGATACGACTGCTGGCAGCGCTTCGGCACTCACGAGTGACTCCTTGCCCTCATTTCGTAAGATATTGTACTACCCCCCTCCACAATGCTAACTATCCTTAATCGGCAGTTAGTAAGGTCCGTCTGGTCTTCGTTTAGCTGCGGTATTCCTTCACAATCACGTCACCAACAGTCGACTTGGATAGCTTTAGAGGAGTTGAAATGTCCCTGACGAATTTGTTACGCAGGTGATATTAATGACCACTCGACTTCCGAAGTCACTGAGATCTCCTAATCGACCCGTTATGTTGTACGTGCTTCTCTACTAACAATGCAAAACTCTCCCTCTCCTTAACAATTGGCGGGCCCGCCTCCCGTTACACCTACTAGTCAGTTCTGTATCTGCATTGTTTGGATAGTGAAACTGAGGTGCAGGTAAAGCTGTGAGGACGGTTCGTGAGTCTTGGGTAGATAGACCAGTCGGTAACAGCATTCCAAGCGACAGGCAAGGTACTTGGTTCGAGTCCCTGGCCGGCTCACAGTTTTAATCTGTCAGGAAGTTCCAACCATTGTGGTATTCGAATGCATCTCCTATCAGTAGGTGAGCGCACATAGTTGAGCCGATTTAAGGAAGAAGTATGTTTGCCATGAGTTGGCAAAAAACGGCTGACTGAGAAACTGAAGTTGTGTGTAAAACTCCATTACGCTCGCATGTGGTAAATTATAAATGTCACGAACGGCGTACAGGTATTTCTTTTATGCCTTTTGCAGTCTTTTCTCAGCAGTGGTGTGAAACCCTCCCACCTCACGGATTTATCCACTCGTGAGAGATCCGTTTCAGCTAACGACCACTCGTTGTCATGTAGATGTGTTCCGCGTGTCCTTATTATCATACGGCCCACATGAATATTTAAGCTGCTGGGAGACAGTCTCTTCCAACGGGATTGAGATAAATACTTGATGAATGGGGGGACTTACGAACGTGCTACGCATTAGGGTCCAGCTCCGCGACGCAGGCATGCCACGGTCCACGTGCCGACCAGAAAGTGCTTCAACTGTAGCTGACATCCTGGGAGCCACGGCACGAATAACGGTTACTTTCTTACGAATATCATTGCTATGTGCTATATTTTAGGATATAGCCAACGATTTACACATTTCAAATGAGTTAAAATAATGGGTAATTTTATTAATCGGCAGTACATTACAGTCTTCATGTGGTAACAAAAGATTCATATCTGAGGATTCTTTAGCTAACGGGTTTCCAGAATAGTGGCTTAACACTTGTAACAAAAGCGTTTTACTGTACGATATTGGACTTATTGACCTAAAGTCTTCCGTAGTGTACAAACGACGTCAGCAGTTGCTTAATAACTTCCTACACAGCGTAGCACACACAATACGCGCAAATCCTTTTGATCATTTGACTATAAATCGTTTTGGGCATAGATTTTGGGCAGTTGACTGGACAAAATTGCATCTTATGCTAAACTGTGTATAGTTACTCGTTCGAGATTTCTACGCGGTAAGCTCACCTTTCTTCGACCTTTTAATGGTTATAATTAGCCTTCTCTCTTTCCATAATACTGCACGGAGTTAGAGAAACAGTCATAGTAATGTAACAGACTGTTGGTTAAAACATGCTTATCACAATGGATATATTCTTTCACACTGTAGAGATAAATGAAAATGAGAGCACCACAGAAAGTGTGAAATGTAAATTATGTTGTTTTTTTCAGTTCAATCGTACGGCTAGGGCCCCCCGTCAGGCAGGCCGTTCGCCGAGTGCCGGTCTTTCAATTTGACGCCACTTCGGCGACCTGCAGTCGATGGGGATGATAGGATGATTACGATGACAGCACAACACCCAGTCCCTGGGCGGAATAAATTCCCCGACCCAGCCGGGAATCCAACCCGGGCCCAGAGGATTGACAATTCGTCACGCTGACCATTCAGGTACCGCGGGCGGAGCAATTGTAGCTGAAAATATGGGATTAAGTGCCTCGAGCGCTCCCAGAATTCCTCATAAGTCTTACAGTGTTATGGTGTTCCAAGAAGACGCTTTTCACCAGCATGAAACATTCGTGGACACTACTACACTGAAAATGTATAAAATCGGCCAAATCATCACAGACAAGTTTCTATTTCTTATTTTTTATTAATATGTGACTCATAATCTATATTCTGAATTATACTCTAGGAACTTCCGAATTACACGGTGTATATGCTGCAAAGTTTCTAGTAGACTCCTATGCATTCAGGGATCCCCTCGGATAAAACTGAGAAATCTTTGAGATATTATACTGAAGAGAAAATACGAACAAGGAAAATGAAATATCTCCTCATTTACATGATTGAGAGGTTTGGAAAGCCCATTAGATACACGTGAGTTTCATACTGCTTCCTGCCGGGAAACATCGCCATTTAAAATAAAATAGTTCTGACAGTACTTTCTTTTAGACACTCGTGTTGACCATACAAGTGTATACTGATACGTCTAGTTGTTAGTCCATATAGGTGAATTCATCACTGCACACACACACTCCAGTCACAGGAAAAATAGCTTGTCCGCCCCGATAGCTGAGTGGTCACCGTGGTGGTCTGTCACGCCAAGAGGCCCGGGTTTGATTCCCGGCTCGGTCGGAGATTTTCTCCGCTCATGGGCTGGGTGTTGTGTTGTCCTCATTATCATTTCATCATCATCAGTGGAAGCCAACGGGAAACCACCACTGGAATCACTTCCCTAGACGCTCATGCGTTGGACCTCTCTGACGAGGCTTCCCCAATGACAAGATCTGCCGAAAGGCAGATAACAAAGACGAAATTTAATTTTTACAAAATACTCTCCTACGATTGCGATCAATCTGTCGTTTTTCGCAAATTTCTTTCTTATCATTTTTCGAACATTGCTCCTCATTCAGTGAAATTAATTACTTACAGAACCGTAACAATCAGTAGAATAAGGTGAATGAGGAGACAGTTCGTATCTCAGCATATGCAGACGTTTTGACTATCGGTTTTTCAGTGAATACGACTGTCCTCACCTCTTTGGTGATCAGGTTCAAAAAAAATGGTTCAAATGGCTCTGAGCACTATGGGACTCAACTGCTGTGGTCATAAGTCCCCTAGAACTTAGAACTACTTAAACCTAACTAACCTAAGGACATCACACACATCCATGCCCGAGGCAGGATTCGAACCTGCGACCGCTGTGGTCATAACTCCCCTAGAAATTAGAACTACTTAAACCTAACTAACCTAAGGACATCACACACATCCATGCCCGAGGCAGGATTCGAACCTGCGACCGTAGCGGTCTTGCGGTTCCGGACTGTAGCGCCTGTAACCGCTCGGCCACTCCGGCCGGCCTTGATGATCAGGCTCCAGTTTTTTCTCCATTGTTTTGAATGCTGCATGGATTCTGAAATGAGATGGTCAAGATTGAAGCGTGGCCACGTGTCCATACAGAATGTTCAGTGGACTGTTTATAATCGTTGGCAGGTAGTGTGTTTAAATTTTTGACCGTACCTCTTTTAGTCGAAAGTCAGCAATATTGATAATCTCGTTCAAGTTTTTTCCGGTAGCTGCCCATACCATACTGCGGTCTTTTATTATTTTTTTATTTTTTTTAATAGTAGCGTGTTTTGTGGCATCAATGGGCCGCTAAGAACGCACATCATTTTCCGTGTTTTCTATGCACCATCGTCCACATTCAGACTCATGAATGCGGAAATAAATAATTTCCAGTGTCAATGCAGTGAGCGTCATTAGCTTAGTTTTAATTTCTGCAGCTCTCGGAAGTTGCACATAAAACCGTTTAATAAAGGCACTTTTTTCAGTTTCATGAACGAGTTCCGACGAATGACGAAAAACAGCTGCACATCTCATCCTTCTAAAACTTCCAACAAAATCATTACTGTCGTTGCACACAGTTAAAAATAATTAGCCCTTTCGTAGAAATTTATCTGAGTTAATAAACTGCTCTCCTAAATTTGAATATAATTTTTGTCTTTTGTATTATTAGAATTAATTTTATTTTTTGTAGGCCGACAGATTATAGACTAGAATAACGTGCAATGTGATTGGACCCTCTTGTTCATTCTCCGTTTCCTTTTAGTAAATTCACTGTGTCTAATACCTTGTTTCTCTCTCACCATTTTGGTGTTTTTCATTTCGGAATATACTAAAAGTTAGGAGGACTGTTCTGACGGAGACATGGCTTTTCTAGTCGTATCTCTATTTCTAAAAAATCGTTTTTCAATTTCTTTTACCACAGAACTATGATTTTAGGCTTAAAATCGAATCTGTTAGGGAGGATAAAATTAGGCTCCAAGTTTCGATCGGCGCCACTGTTACTAGTCGGGACACAAGTTCTGACTGGAACAGGATGGGGAAGGATTTGGCCACTGACATTTCTTAAGGGGACAATCGCAGCCATCTCCTTAAACGATTTAGGAAAATTACGGAAAATCAAATTATGGACGGTTGGATGGAGATATGAACCCTGTTCTCCCTAACGCAAATACATTGTCGTACGTAGCCTTTGCGTCATCTAGCTCCTCAAAGATGTTACAATAGTCCTAGTCCACCAGGAGCTTCCGTTCGCCAGTCGTTAAAGCGAATTCTGAGTTTGTGCTTTCTGTTGATATTAATCGTAATGGAATTTAAGATCCAGTTTTTCGTTTCTGAATCTAGTGTATCGTTCTAAATCTCTCGCTCTTTTCGTTGTATTGCAGCAATCACATTCAGAAATATAGATACAGATTTGATTACACTTTTAAAATGTTGCATCATTGAACGTTTTCTAGTAGGTGGTTGGGAGTTTTTCTTTAATTGTACACTTCTATTTCCCATATGCTTCTTCAGTCGTCATTCTGCTTTTCAGTCGCCCAACATCAACATTATTCTCTTTAATGAAAAGCTAAACTTACCTTCAACAATCTTGTGATGTAGACACTCTCTGCTCAGTAAGTAATTGCTTTCAGTTAGTAACAGAGAATACATTGATCTAGAATCGCAAGAAGAGAAGATATACTTTGAAAAGGCCTGGATTACATCATTTTTAGGCAAAGATTCTGAAATCAGATATCGGATTGTGAGACGTATCCAATTATAGATGTAGACTCACAACAAGACTTAGTAATGATGAAGAGTAGACAGAATTATCAGGAGATCGTCCAGGAGAATCAGCGTTGAAATAAATGGTACAATGAAATACTGAGGAGTGATAAGGTGCGGCTGAAATTGTCTAAAGATGTAGATACTGCGAAAATGAAAAACGAAATAGGCAGTTCAGCTGAAAGTAAAAGGTCATCTCTAGAAAAGGCAATCACAAGAACTGGACTGTCAAATGTAGCTACAAGGAAGGTAATTGCGAAGAAAACTTGGGCAACGGAAGAAATACATTAGTTGACTGACGAAAAAAGAAAGAACAAAAAGGTTCACGAAGGGGTTGGAATACAGTGATATAAGTGAGACAGGAATGAAAAAAATAGAAAGTATAGGAAAGCTTAGGAAAACTTCCCCATTTTAAAAACAAATGGTCATTGGAAGGACTGATTAAACATAAAAAGAAATAGAAACGTTCATCGCTGAAATAAAACCAAAGGTGTCAACATTAAGAGTGCAAAAGAAATTCCGCACAGAAGAGAATACACTGAAAGCTTCTACGAGGGGAGGAACAGTCGAATGTGATAGAGAAAGAAATGAGAGTCTGTGTGGAAGACATAGGGATTCCGCTGTTAGCATTGTATGGAAGTGAATCACGGACTGTGGGAAAACCGGAAAAGAAGATAGTCGAAGCTTCGGCAGCAATATATATATATATATATATATATATATATATATATATATATATTCTTCAAAGAATCGACAAGGAGAGGAACGTGTGGGTGACGTTGACGAGATGAAGGTGCAAAATGATAGGACATGTGTTAAGACATAAAGGAGCAACGTCCATCGTACTTCGGGATCCGTAGAAGGTAAAAATTTTAAGAGAAGACAATGACTGAAATACATCGAACAAATAATGGAGGACATTGAATGCAAGTGCTACTTTGAGTTGAAGAGGTTGACACAGGAGAGGAATTCCTCCATGTTGTTCGGGATATGTATACTAATGAATATACACTATCGGACTTAACATGTACTGATTGTGATCTGGCGAACAGTTTCACTTATGAAATATTATGTAGTTTTGGTGCCACGCAGTAACCCTGTACTAAATGACAATAGGTCCGAAAATGACCTAATAAAAAGGAATGAGGCCACAAAAGGAACTAATAAGATTCATATAGCTAAGGAACAAGTCTGAACACACACACACACACACACACACACACACACACACACACACGCACACACACAGAGAGAGAGAGAGAGAGAGACGTGTTTTCCGTAGGAAAGCTGCTGCTTTAAGAGAAGTCTCCTCGCAGTCCTTGAGTTGAGCAAGGGGACGGGCGTTCTGTCGGCTATAAATTACGAGCAACAAGGCGCCTCGGCTGCGTCGTCAGGCGCCAGGCTAATGTCTGCTGCAGGACAACGCGCGTGCAGTGCTACAGATGGCTCTGCTGTCACCGAGGCGCTGATAACATCAACCAAACTAACAGCTCCTCCAGTCAGGCGAGTGCTCAACAGTTCATCACCGTGACAGGTATAATCACGAACTCCGTGATCCATTAGTGTTTTACTGAACCCAGAGTACAAAGAGGAGAATGTGCGCTCGTTCCTTCGGCATTCCTCGAGTCCCTTTCCAGTAACGAGACTAGTAACCGATATGCAAAGTCAGATCTAAAAGTAGAAAAAAATGCTAATGTAACGCTGTTTGTCAGGGCAGAGAGAACAAAATTCCTTTCATGTTGCCTCAATCTCTCGATACAGGGTCGCCGTCTTACGGATAAAAACTGTACTGAATGTCAATCTTTTTTATTGCTAATATTGAGCAAATGAAACACATATATTATGCGAGTGAATATCACAGTAACAGCCTCCCAGTATTTTAAAGAAAGGTGGATTTACTTTCTTAAGGAAACCAAAAATTCTGTACGCAAGTGTCAACTGTTAAAATTATGCGAGTATTTGTTTTCTATTCCCGCACAATACGCCACTGCGAAAAGAGTATTTTCGCTGATATTGGCCAATGGACTGATGAAAGAAATCGACTGCTGCCAGGGACTATGGAGTCAGTCTTACAGTGGCATTTTAAATACAAGCTGACTTTCATGGAGTTTTATAAATTCGTAAAAGGAAAACAGTCTTTCTGAAAAACGTGAAATCTTCCGAAAAATATGGTGTACCGTCTACTGCAACAAGTTCCATGTAGTTGTGTTCTAAATAAGAAATAAATATGTTAAATTAATTTTTTACTTCACTCCTACACCCCCATCTCAGAGTGTCCAGACGAGGTCCCAGCTAGATATGGCCACGCTGCTTCCTGTGGATGAATATCGGTCTGACAAGGGTTGCCAGATGTTGCGTTTTTTCGGGACAGTCTTGGTTTCAGATTAAAGAAATCAGTGTCGCGAAAAATACTTCCGGGACGGCAATTTATCCTGGATTTCGGATTTCAGAGAAATATTATCATACTATCTATTTCTTCTCCAAATTCCTTCGTGCATTTGTATTTCAACTCCAGCTGTTAAGCTAAATAATGAAAGCTTTCCTTACCGCAAGCTGGCAGTGTCCATTATGGAGTATTATTGTGCGGTAATGCTGTTGAGTTTCCGTTATCATCCCATCTGAGTTCAGTTTAAGTTTTCCTCTGTTTCTCTGCCTGAGTCATATTGCAGTTAATTTTTTTATTATGGTGTTTAATTGTTTCAAGTGAACTCAGAATGCCAAAGAGGAAGTGCTCATTCCAAGAAAAATACCCGGAGGAATGGTTCTTCATAAAACGAGGGAAAAATGACCATGAAGAAGAATGTTTAATTTGTAAATAATATGTTCCCGTTACGCATGAGGGAAGAGGAGACGTTAGGGATCATTTAACTAGCGTAAAGTATAACTCAAAAGTGTACCGTGCAAGCACTTAATTTGTACAGTTAATTGGTTTCAAATTAAATTTGACGTTGGGCAGAACAAAATCAGCAGTAATCGTGAAATCAGTGTTCGTGTGCTACACTGTCAAACAAATATGCGATGATGTTTCAAAGGTCTCTTATTTTGGTACAGCTACAGACAGAAGGAATCACAAAGCCGAGTAAGAATTTCAATTCATTAATTACTTTTCTTAAGCTTAAGAGAAGTGTCCCGGTTTATGCCTCCCAAATTACGTCCATTTTTTGTCAGTTTAAGAGAAATGTCCCGATTTGTCAGACAGATATTATGGCAACCATAAGTCTGGCATCTGTCTTCCTTTAGTTTTATGTGTCATTTCATTTTCAGTTGCTTCGTACGTATACCATTATTCCCAGATATTTTATGGTTGTGACTGCTTTCTGTTCTGCATCGGTGGAATCATTTGTTTATCTTGAGAGTCAGCAGCCAATCTCTACACCAAGCATCGATCCTCAAGTTGGAAACAACCTGGGACGATGAATGGGTGCAGCTGCAGAATATACATAGGAGAAATGGGTGACTCATTGGTTACGAAGCACGAAGACGTGCATAGGATGTAGTGAAAGCTGTTCTGAAGAGAAAATAAGGCTACACTGCAAGACCGGTGGTATTCCCATTAGTATCATAGAGGCCTTACAAAAAATTAACGCTCCAGGCAAGAGTTTTTGTTGACAGCGCTTTCTGACTTCTGTTCATTAAAATGAAACTGTCGCGATTGTATTTTACGCCGAAGTTTCATGGTTCATGAAATTGCGTTCGGCGTATCTCACAAATGAAACAAAGCCATATGAAAGAAGTGCTGTGTTATTTAACGGTCCATCCTGCATGTGCACCGAGGGCGCTGCAGCAGCGAAAGAGATATAATACAGGTATATTGACATTTAAGGGCTGATATCATACATGATGACATCTGGGGGAGCAGAGCAATGAGTTGTTTAGATTTGACGATGAGCAGACGCGCGACAAAAGCGGGCGGCGTCGCGTCGCCGTTCGTCCCTCGCGATGAATGGCAACAGCTTTGCAGGCGGGTCGAAGCGCGGGAGGGGCCTGGCCACTGTCTCCATGGCAACGCCGGCCGCGGGGATTTTTTAATTGCGGGCGCGTCGGGTCCGGCCGGCAGGCGGCGATCCGCTCGTCGCAGGCCTCCACTGCGCGCCTTTTAATTGGCCATCGGGTTTTTTAATCAGTCCATTAGCAAGGAGCAGACAGCGCCAGCGGAACAGCGATTTTCAGATTCCCCCTTCTTCCGTGTCACATGTCGCTATAGGTGATGAATCAAATGCAGTCTATTTTATTATATTTTTTCTTTATTTATTTATTATTTTTTTATGGTTGTCACCAGACATCTGTTTGGTTTGAGGTGGCCGCCTTGAGTCCTATTTCTCAAAGTAGCCCTTACACCCAAGACAATCAGCCATTTATTGAATACATTCCAATCTCGGTTTTCCCCTGAAGGTTTTACTCTCTACAGCTCGTTCTAGAACTGTGGAAATTATTCCCTGATGTCTTAACACATATTCTATCATCCTGTCCTTCTTCTTGTCAATGTGTTCCACATTTTATCCTCGCTGATTGTGTGGAGAATCTGCTCATTCATTACCTTACTTGCACATTACCCGTCTTTGTCTGGGTATGTATTTATTCGAATCTTCTATTAGTCAATTTCCTCCTGCCCACCTCCTTCACCCCAACTTTATACATTTCCTCCGTCCCCCCTCTCTGTCATTTTCACCTCCCCCTCTCTCTGTCCATCTGTTCCTCCCCTTCTGTCCATCTCATCTTCAGCCGCGCGGGGTAGCTGCGTCTTGTCACGGTCCGTGCGGCTCCCCCCGTCGGAGGTTCGAGTCCTCCCTCGGGCATGGGTGTGTGTGTCGTCCTTAGCGTAAGTTAGTTTAAGTTAGATTAAGCAATGTGTAAGCTTAGGGACCGATGCCCTCAGCAGTTTGGTCCCATAATGCCTTACCACAAATCTCCGATTTCCATCTCATCTTCACCTCTATTTTCTCCTCCTCCACCTCCCTGACCATTTCCTCCCGCCCGTCTTTCTGTTTCTCTCCTCGTCTCCTTCTCTCTCTGTCCATCTCTCTTTCTGTCCTCCTTCTCCTCCCCCTTCGAGCTCCGTATTATCAACCCCCACCCCAATAGGAGGTTTCCGGTTCTTATCCCCACGGTGTTTCTTTCCAGATAACAAGTAATACTTGCACTAAGTTAGGTTGAAATCGATCCGAGGATTTAACAGGAAATAAACGTACATATGCATGTGAAACGTTTTTGTATATCTAGCTAATTTCGTCTTGCACTTTCACTTGCACCCAGTGCAATATTTATGAAGTCTTACCTCCAGAACTGTGAGTCTGTGGAAACTGCCTGCGAAATGTGTTTCCAATAGAGTTAGTAGTAAAGAAGTAATAAATTAAAACGTCGTATGTGATGTACTGCATGAACAACAAAAATCTAGTAAGCGATAAACTATTTCTTATCATAATTTTTTGGAGGGTGTCAGCAACAGAAAGTCTCGTATAGGTTTGAAATTGCTTGTAAAGTTCGTTGCAAGTCACTAACGTTCAAAAATGGTTCAAATGGCTCTGAGCACTATGGGACTTGACTTTGAGGTCATCAGTCCCCTAGAACTTAGAACTACTTAAACCTAACTAACCTAAGGACATCACACACATCTATGCCCGAGGCAGGATTCGAACCTGCGACCGTAGCGGTCGCGAAGTCACTAAGGGCTCTCATTCTTAAATACTAGATGAATACAGCCCGGCTGTTTGCCCATCGTGACCTACGTTGCATTTCGCCCCACCCCTTTGAAAGGGAGGTGGTTCTTAGACCACAACGGTTCTTTCCCGACAATAAGTGACATGTGTCCCAAGTTTGCTTGAAATAGATCCAGTGGTTAAGGCGAAGATGTGGAATATACATTAATAACACTTTATAATATGGGTGGATTATCAGTCCACGTAATACTTAACGTCTTTCTACAGCACTGTATCTCACGCATTCATCTCAGCTTCCGTCACTGTCCATGCTACACTTGCTTACAATACCGTGCTCCAGACGTACATTCTCAGCAGTTTCGTCCTCAAATTAAGGCCAACATTTGCTGCTGTTAGGATTCTTTTGGCCAGGAATGGTCCTTTTGTCAGCGCTAGTCAATTATTTATGTCATCTTTACATCTTTTGTCACATGTTATTTTGCTACTAATGTAGCACAGCTCCTTCCCCTTGTCTACTTTGTAATCCGCAATTCAGATGTTAATTTTATCAACCACCTCATTTGTGATACTCCACATTACTGTCGCATTACTTCTTTACTCTCAGTCCATATTCTGTGCGCAGTGGACTGCTAATTTCCTTCAGTGTGTCTTGCAATACTCATGGAAAAATTCCTGGAGTAGTTGGTGTTAGAGCTGCATCTTTTTTAGATTATAGTCAGCTGATAAGTATACCTGCTTAATGGAAGTCCCTCTAACTAAGGGCTCACCTTCAGGGGATGTACTGTTCCCAAGTAGAGAAGGAATTAGCATATTTCATGAACATATAAGAGGTGTTGGAGACAAAGTTAGTGAACTGCTTATAGATGTTGACTCTGAAATTATTGGTATATGGGAGCACCACTAAAATAATTTGACAATTCAGAAGCTTCTTTTACCAGGATGTAGATTAGTTGGCTGTTATTCAAGGAGTTCCTTGTAAGGTGGAGGAGTGGCTATGTACGTAAAAAACAGCATTCCATTTGAGTCCATAGACGTATCACGGCACTGCACTGAACAGATATTTGAATGTTGCGCAGGGGCAGTTGAATTTAGTGAAACTAAACTTCTAATCGTTGTTGTTTATAGGTCCTCTAACTCTGACTTCAGAGCATTTCTGTTCAAGCTAGAGATGGTTCTTGATTCATTTTTGTAGGAAGTACCAGAAATTAGTTATATGTGGTGACTTTAATACAAATTTTGTATATGATGGCGCAAGAATAAAGGATGTCGGTAGATATCATAAATTCACATGATCTGATGCAGATTGTGTTTTTTCCAACTAGGGTGCTTGGGAACAGTAGCACAGCCATAGACAATATTTTTATTCATTATTCATTACTAGATGGGCATCCTGTTAGTAAAAGGGTAAATGGCCTTTCAGATGATGATGCACAAATTTTAACACTAAAAGGCTTTAGTACTCAAACAAATGTCACAGTTAATTACAAACTATGTAGGAAAGTTAATCCAACAGCAATAGAGTTTTTTTAAACGTTGTCAAGCAAGAATGGCAGGATATTTATAGTGCCGACAACATAGAAGATAAATATAACGCTTTCCTTAGCATATTTCTCATGCCCTTTGAGAGTTGCTTTCCATTAGAACGTTCTAAACGGGGTACTAGCAGTAATGGACAGCCTGGGTGGTTGACTAGTGAGATAACGATATCATGTAGCGGGAATTATATCAAAATGTTAGAAGAAGTGACAATCAAGCTACAGTAGCCCATTACAAACGGTATTGTAAGATGCTTAAAAATGTTATTAGGAAGGCAAAGAGTATGTGGTATGCAAATAGAATAGCTAATTCCCAGGATAAAATTAAAACCATATGGTCAGTTGTGAAGGAAGTGGCTGGTCAGCAGCACAAGGTCGACGATATAAAGTCAGTTCGCAGTAAAAATATTTCTGTTACAGATAAATCAGATATAAGTACAGTATTTAACAATCGTTTTCTGAGCATTGCTGGAGAATTAAATAAAAATCTATTTTCTACAGGAAATCATATAACTTTCTTGGTAAATGCCTTTTCGAGATTGATGTCTGAATTACTCCTCTGTGATACAGACAAGAGGGAGATCGAGTCAATAATTAAATGACTGGAAACAAAAAACTCCAATGGTTATGATGGAGTGCCTAGTAGAAGATTAAATTACTGTGCTATAATGTTAGTTCTGTATGTAGCCATATTTGTAATTTTTCCTTTAGGAATGGTCAGTTCCCTGAACGATTAAAGTACTCAGTAGTAAAGCCGCTTTTTGAAAAGGGAGAAAGGGATAATGTAGGTAATTATAGACCTATTTCTATGCCATCAGTGTTTGCTAAAGTAATTGAAAAGGTTGTGTACGTAAGGATAATTGATCATTTTACATCACACGATTTGTTATCAAATGTACAGTTCGGCTTTAGAAGTCGTTTAATAACTGAAAATCCTATATTCTCTTTTATTTGTGGGGTACTGGATGAGTTAAGCAAAAGGTTTCGAACGCTAGGCTATTTTTTTATTTGACTAAAATACTGTTCCAGAAGTTGGACCATTACAGAATACGGGGAGTAGCTCACAATTGGTTCAGCTCTTACTTTAGCAACAGACAGCAAATGGTCATTATTCGGAATGATGAGAATGACTGTGATGTGGGGTCTGAGTGGGATACGGTCAAGTTGGGGGGGGAGGGGGGGGAGGGAGGAAGGGACGGTACCCCAGGGATCAGTGTTGGGGCCACTCCTGTTCCTTACTTACATAAATGATATGCCCTCTAGTATTACTGGTGACTCTAAAGTATTTCTGTTTGCTGATCTTCCCGCGCCCGGGTTCCCGAGTTCGATTCCCGGCGGGGTCAGGGATTTTCTCTGCCTCGTGATGACTGGGTGTTGTGTGATGTCCTTAGGTTAGTTAGGTTTAAGTTGTTCTAAGTTCTAGGGGACTGATGACCATAGATGTTAAGTCCCATAGTGCTCAGAGCCATTTGAACCATTTTTGTTTGCTGATGGCACTAGCTTGACAGTAAAGGATGTTGTGTGCAACATTGGCTCGGTTTCAAATAGTGCAGTTCATGACCTAAGTTCATGGCTTGTAGAAAATAAACTAACGCTAAATCACAGTAAGACTCACTTTTTACAGTTTCTAACACACAATTCAACAAAACCTGACGTTTTAATTTCACAGAATGGGCATATGATTAGTGAAACTGAACATTTCAAATTTCTAGGTATTCAGATAGATAGTAAACTGTCGTGGAAAGCCGACGTTCAGGATGTTGTTCAAAGACTTCATGTTGCCATTTTTACTATTCGAACGGTATCTGAAGTGAGTGATCATTCGACACGAAAATTAGTCTACTTTGCTCATTTTCATTCGCTTATGTCGTATGGTATTATATTTTGGGGTAACTCTTCCCATTCGAAAAGGATACTTTTGGCTCAGAAACTGGGAGTTCGGCAATTAGTGATGTAAGTGCACGAACCTCTTCTCGACCCGTGTCCATGAGTCTGGGTGTTTTTTCATTGGCCTCTCAATATATATATTCCTTACTGTCATTTCTTGTAAACAATATTTGCTTTTTCCCAAGAATAAGCAGCTTTCACTCAGCTAATACTCTCCAGAAATCAAACCCGCATTTGGATCGGACTTCAGCTCTTGTGCAGCTAGGTGTGCAGTATACTGTTGCATCCATTTTCAATAAGTTACCATTCGAATTCAGAAATCTTAACAGTAATCCACGCGCTTTCAAATCGAAACAGAAGAGTTTCCTCATTGGTTACTCCTTGTATTCTGTCGAGGGGTTCCTTGAAAAATTGAGCTGATTCTTGTTGTATTGTTGACTGCGTTTCCGTAAACTTATAGACTCACTTTTTTCGGGTTCATAAACATTTATTTTTATCCGTTATTTCTTTTATGTTATAATTTCACGTACTGACACGTTCTATGACCTTGGAGACTTGCTCCTCAATTTGCTCCTACGGAACTTGACGTATAAATGAATAAATAAATAAATAAATACTTGAAAAGTTAAAGCTGTTTTAACCTGAATAGCTTCTTTTTGAATGAACTTCGAACAACAATACTTTATTCAGTACTAATATATTTTGGAAATGCATTTGAACTCATTCCTTATACTTAACTGATTTTAAATAGGACGGTAGCACAATGCAAGGCTGGAGGTCTTTAATGTTTTAATTAATCCAAACATAACAATACAAGCTACCCACTTTTAAATCACTTTAAACATCTTAACGGTGAAGCAGCATTGCTAATTTAGCATATATTAGTATGGTTTATAAAATCAGTGCCCAATGGCCCTTATTCACGCACAAAAAGATACATTATAAGACATTGAAAACGAGGTACTTAAGCAGGTTAAAGTTGTTACTTCATGTACTGTTCAGCTCGAGGAAAAGCACCAATCTTCAAACTGTTACAAAACTCAATTTCAAGAAACATCAGCTCTTACATATTCTGGTCTCTGATGGTGATTATTATGCTCTGTTAGGTAACCGCCGGCCGCGGTGGTCTAGCGGTTCAGGCGCTCAGTCCGGAACCGCGCGACTGCTACGGCCGCAGGTTCGAATCCAGCCTCGGGCATGGATGTGTGTGATGTCCTTAGGTTAGTTAGCTTTAAGTAGTTCTAAGTTCTAGGGGACTGATGACCACAGATGTTAAGTCCCATAGTGCTCAGAGCCATTTGAACCATTTTTGTTAGGTAACCAGACATGTTGTATCACACTGTACAGCTCACATACCATTTCCACGTTTTGTTTGTTGCACACATCTGAACAGAAAAATTATTACTTCAACAGCTGTAGTTATTATAGGACATTCATACAAGGCTACCAATGATAATCTTGAGCAAAAAGCATCCACATTTTGCCTGCCCTGAGATTTGTTTTTGTGTCACACACAATACAGAACAGATACTGGAAAGGAGTACACTCCTCTACAAACTATGCCGATGTGAACTCTTTGTCCTCTTGAGAACCTGCACCATGCCTTCACATCATAGGCAGTTCCCCAATCCAAAGATTTACAAATTGTTTGCCTAACCTTGGTGAGTTTATACATTCATTTTGGCAATTTCAAATTGTTTCAGATAATTGCAGCGCTTTTCTACTTTTACAATTTTAATTAGAAGAACAATAAAGTACTAAAGTTACTTAAATCATGTAACATCGTTTAATACTATCGTGGCGACCTAGATAGCAGGCGCTGACGACACCATGCACAGTATATACATCGTGCTGGTAGCAGCAGGCTCAGCTCCTACAGTGTAAATGGCGTGGGACTTCGCAACCCCGGAACTCAGCCGCCAAGCCAGCAGAGGGTATCAACAGCGCTCCAGCCAGCCACCAGGCGGCGTACACGGCAACGATACGCCTCGTTGACAAACCGCACCTCTTCATTCCGCCACAGTGCCATGTGCCGAAAATAGGCCCGCAAGTATCTATCTGCGATGTGGCGATTTAGGCTGCCGCGCAAGCTACAGATAGCAGTTCTCGTGCAGCCAGTAATCAGAGGACTTTCACTTATGCCGCCTCCCCAAGAACTCAGTCGCCATCCTGGACAGCAAGCCGCCTCCACGGCCCTGAGACTCTTTGCGTTTTAAGTTACTTGGCAGCTGAGACTTGTATTTGTACTATTGTTGTACTGACCGAAAAGTTAGTGTCAGACTTACAAATTTTATTTCCTATACAGTCTTCATGCTTCAACAAGTGAAATGCCTATACAAGATTTCATCAAACGTTATTTCATTCTATAAACTGAAGTTGTCTGCAGACTTGTTTACTAAAACTGATCCAAGAACGCTTTTCGATGTCCACGTTAAAGCTCTGAATATTGTTTTATATGGTTACTTGAAGTGATTGACTATTTGAAGCAATATGGAACTTAATTATTTATTTTGCGCACTTGGAACTTCAGTGGTGAAGAACTTACAATTTATTTTGTCTTTGGAAACTTTTTGGTCTATTCAGACTCACAGGAACTTGAGAAGTGTTGGAACTGTAATGAAATTTCACTCTGCAGCAGTGCTGCGCTGATACGTAACTTCTTGGCAGGTTAAAACTGTGTGCCAGGCCAAGATTTGTACTCAGGGCCTTTGCCTTTCGCAGGCAAGTGTTCTACCGACTGAGCTACCCAAGCACGACTCACGACCCGTCCTCACAGCTTTACTTCCGCCAGTAACTCGTCTCGTAGAGCACTTGGCCGCGAAAGGAAAATGCTCAGCGTTCAAATCTGGGTCCGGAACACAGTTTTAATCTCCTAGGGAGTTTCATGTTTGAACTGTGTTTATCAATACATTTGTGAGGTTACGAGTACTTCCCTTCTTTTGAGGATGTCTTCATAGAACGGAACACGCCAAGTACAGTAAGCTGAATTAGAAAAATGAAAAGACATATTATAAAAAAAGAAAAAAGCTGAGTAAGCTGTGTGCATGTTGGCAGAGTACAATCCAAGTAGTCGATAATATGTACGAGGTGATGAAAAAGTCAGTATAAATTTGAAAACTGGATAAATCAAGGGAATAATGTAGATAGAGAGATACAAATTGACACACATGCTTGGAATCACAGGGGTTTTATTAGAACCAAAAAAATACAAACGTTAAAAAAATGTCCGACAGATGGCGCTTCATCTGATCAGAATAGCAATATTTAGCATAACAAAGTAAGACAAAGCAAAGATGATGTTCTTTACAGGAAATGCTCAATATGTCCACCATCATTCCTCAACAATAGCTGTAGTCGAGGAATAATGTTGTGAACAGCACTGTAAAGCATGTCTGGAGTTATGGTGAGGCATTGGCGTCGGATGTTGTCTTTCAGCATCCCTAGAGATGTCGGTCGATCACGATACACTTGCGACTTCAGGTAACCCCAAAGCCATTAATCGCACGGACTGAGGTCTGGGGACCCGGGAGGCCAAACATGACGAAAGTGGCGGCTGAGCACACGATCATCACCAAACGGCGCGCTCAAGAGATCTTCCACGCGTCTAGCAACGTTTTTTGATTCTAATAAAACCCCATGTCATTCCAAGCATGTGTTTCACTTACAAAAAAAAAAAGGGTTAAATGGCTCTGAGCACTATGGGTCATCAGTCCCCTAGACTTAGAACTACTCAAACTAACCTAAGGGCATCACACACATCCATGACCGAGGCAGGATTCGAACCTGCGACCGTAGCAGCAGCGCGGTTCCAGACTGAAGCGCCTAGAACCGCTCGGCCACAACGGCCGGCGTCAATTTTTACCTCTCTATCTACATTATTCCGTGGTTTATTAAGTTTTCAAATTGATGCTGACTTTTTGATCACCCGGTATTTTGGAATAACAAGCTGTCAGATACTTGAAGGAAAGTATGTGCCTTTTCAATCTCTCTCTCTCTCTCTCTCTCTCTCTCTCTCTCTCTCTCTCTCTCTCTCTCTCTCCCAACACACACACACACCTTATCACCTTATTATCCCAAAGCAACACACACGCGCCCTTGGTAGGTAAGTGGCTAATATTTGACTTTTCTTCCACCAGCTGGCATATTCCAGAGATATGCTAAGAGGCTAGGGTACAAGGTGAGAACAAGCTGTTCTGCATCTCAAAGGCAGTGCGATGCTGCCAGCGTGGCCCGCCCGCCGCCGATGTGGAGCCCATGCCGACCCGGCCCCGCAAAGTGCCACACTTGCTACCACGCTTCCAGCGCTGCCACGCTCTCGCTCCATTACTCCCGCAATGGGATCGTTAAATAGGATCCGCTTCGTAAATAAGACCTGCCTAACTCTGAATCGCGGCGGGGGAGCGAACAAACAGAGCGAGCCCGCCCTCAGGGAGAGAGAGTCTCGAGAGGCGGACGCCCTGCGCCCTGCACTGCGTCAAAGGCACCCTGCCCTGCCCCGGCCAGGCCCTTCGCTTCCCTTCCGTGCGCTGATGAGCGCGCCCGCGACGCGTGACGGCCCCTGCTAATAGCTGCAGCTTCGAGACGGGCCTCATGCATGATTGAAGGCTCAACCGCCTCTCCTCAAGCTGGCCGGCGCCTCAGGATATCGACGGATACGTCCGCGGGAGCGTTCATGGGGAAATCCGGGACGATTCCTTTACAAAATTCAGAGGATGAACCTCCTGCCAGTTCCGTCGGAAGCGAGAAAGCCCTTTTGTCTCTAATGAGCTCTGTGTCAAAGCGATCTCTACTGCGTGCTCTACGTCGGCGCAAGGTGCCTACTGCTGCCCGAAATCGAAACCTCAACAACGTACAAAGACAATTTGCATTAAAAGCTGTAGCTCCTTTATTGAAAATGGACTAAGTACTCATTTGACTTACTTTTAATACACACTCTGATGGGCTTTATATCCTTGTACACTACTGGCCATTAAAATTGCTACACCAAGAAGAAATGCAGATGATAAACGGGTATTCATTGAACAAATATATTGTACTAGAACTGACATATGATTATATTTTCACGCAGTTTGGGTGCATACATCCTGAGAAATCAGTACCCAGAGCAACCTCCTCTGGCTGTAATAACGGCCTTGATACGCCTGGCCATTGAGTCAAACAGAGCTCTGATGGCGTGTACAGGTACAGTTGCCCATGCAGCTTCAACACGATACCACAATTCATCAGGAGTAGTGACTGGCGCATTGTGACGAGCCAGTTGCTCGGTGACCATTGACCAGACGTTTTCAATTGGTGAGAGATCTGGAGAATGTGCTGGCCAGGGCAGCAGTCGAACATTTTCTGTATCCAGAAAGACTCGTACAGGACCAGCAACATTCGGTCGTGCATTATCCTGCTGAAATGTAGGTTTTCGCAGGGATCGAATGAAGGGTAGAGCCACGGGTTGTAACACATCTGCAATGTAACGTCCACTGTTCAAAGTGCCGTCAATGCAAACAAGAGGTGACCCCATACCATCACGCCGGGTGATACGCCAGTATGGCGATAACGAACACACGCTTCCAATGTGCGTTCACCGCGATGTCGCCGAACACGGATGCGACCATCATGATGCTGTAAACAGAACCTGGATTCATCCGAAAAAATGACGTTTTGCCATTCGTGCACCCAGGTTCGTTGTTGAGTACACCATCGGAGGCGCTCCTGTCTCTGATCCAGCGTCAAGGGTAACTGCAGACATGGTCTCCGAGCTGATAGTCCATGCTGCTGCGAACGTCGTCAAACTGTTCGTGCAGATGGTTGTTGTCTTGCAAACGTGCCCATCTGTTGACTCACGGATCGAGACGTGGCTGCACGATCCGTTACAGCCATGCGGATAAGATGCCTGTCATCTCGACTGCTAGTGATAACGAGGCCGTTGGGATCCAACACGGCGTTCCGTATTACGCTCCTGAACCTACCGATTCCATATTCTGCTAACAGTCATTGTATCTCGACCAACGCGAATAGCAGTGTCGCGATACGATAAACCGCAAACGCAATAGGCTACAATCCGACCTTTATCAATGTCGGAAACGTGATGGTACGCGTTTCTCCTCCTTACACGAGGCATCACAACAACGTTTCACCAGTCAACGCCGGTCAACTGCTGTTTGTGTATGAGAAATCGATTGGAAACTTTCCTCATGTCAGCACGTTGTAGGTGTCGCCACCGGCGCCAACCTTGTGTGAATGCTCTGAAAAGCTAATCGTTTGCATATCACAGCATCTTCTTCCCGTCGGTTAAATTTCGCGTCTGTAGCACGTCATCCTCGTGGTGTAGCAATTTTAATGGCCAGTAGTGTAATTTGTCGTGTGACTTCGGAATTCTTCGGTTGAATAGAAAAACTGGATCAGTACCGATGTTGCCGAGTTAGATGCTCATCGCAAACGTACTGTACAGAGATATTAACTAACCATCTCGTGTCTGCGTGAGGGGATCCCAATACTCGGCTCAGCTACGCGGTTAGAGCAAGCGTTTCACAATACAGTGGACTCCATGTCAATCACTAGAATTGCAGTAAATGCAAGCCTTTCACAGTAAACGGGCTCCATGTCGGTCGCCAGAAATACTATTGCGCATTAGCTACGGGCAGGCAGATATAATGGTACCACACCGCCCTAGTACTGCTGCTGGTACATTGACCGTCACATTATTTAACCAGTTCTACGTCGAATGATTTTCGTAAAGTGATTAAATACAATTATTGTAGATTTCTTATCATTATGAGTTTTTTGTTCATTACGTATACATAAGATACCGCACATGATACCTGAGATTCCAGTATTCATAATTACTTACGGGTATTTTTCATTGATCAGGGGCTTTAGATCTGATTGTTACTTTTCTTTCCTCAGAGGCCGTTTATCCCCAACATTGTATTTACGTATGTTGTTACGCATTTATAATTCGCTTTCGGCTGACCTGCACCAGGTGGGTTCCTTGCTGCTGTTTTTCGTATCTTACGCCACATACACAACCAATTACTTATCGTGTTCGCTGTGTATCACTATATATTTTTCAGTTGGATCAGGTTTGATATTTCTCCCTTTTCAAAATTTGTTGAAGACGATGTTGCTTACTGTCATAGTTATAATTACCTTACAAGGTTCCACATTCTTCACATATGCTAATAAACACACTTACGATTTTTAAGATACATTCTTCTACTGTGTGTTTTTATGTTCATGTACTTTTGTCAGTTTTATGATTCAAGGTTCTATATATGGCGTAACAAAAATATACTTCACAAATTGCAGGGCACATTCATTACACGTAGACGAAGAAATTATGTTATATGAATTTGAGTCTGGAAACGCTTTGTTTCCATCTTACAAATTATTTTTTTCAACTCATTAACCATGGGAAACACACAAGAACAGAACATTAGAATCATGAGTAATATGCACTCTTGGTGACGTCTGGTTACGTTGTGCACCGCTAGTGTTTTGTTTCACATGTCCCTGTTGCTATGCGACGTACGTAATTGCTTGTTGACAGGTAGCATCAACTGTTGCAGCTATCAGTACGACCGTTACAAGCACACGAGTTATGACGTAGAGTTAATCACAGGCTTGCCTCGTGTAATGGCAGTACACAAAACTGCAGAGAAGGTACATTCCCATTTGATGCGTGGTTTAGCTGAGGACACTGGCGCTCTTGCTCAACTTTTGTACCGGGATAGATTTCCAGGACGAAGATGCCCCGACGGGAAAACGTTTGAAGCCATTGATCGTCGACTCGCTACCGTGGGAGGCCTAGAAGGACGATGACAACGAAACGGAAGCCGCAATTCTTCATGCTGATGGGTAGATAGAGGTGAACCAATTGTCTAACCTCCACGTTCTCCGGCTCTAAACGCACGGGACTTTTATTTGTGGGGGCATTGTAAAGCTCTCGTATGTGGAACGCCAGTACAAGATGTTCAGAGTCTCCGTGCCCGTATTACGGAAAGCTGCGAAACCATACGCAATACTCTAGGGATACATCAGCACATCCGAGATTCACGACGACAGCGGATTTATGCATGCATCATACCCACGGAGGGCATATGGAACACCACCTGTATGCTGGTGCATTCTGTTAATGTGTGTTTCCTGTATTTAATGAGTTGGCTAAAATGAGTTGTAACATGGAAACAAGGCCTTTCCAGACCCATTCACCTAACACAATTTCTTAATCCACGTGTGAGGAACATGTCCTGCAGTTTTTGCCGTACATTCTTGTTATACCCTTTATACACGCGGATCAGCCAGAACATTGTGACCACCGACCTACTATCGATACATGCCCATCCAGGCGATAGCAGTGTCACCTGGCGAGGAATGACTGCTAATCACACTAGCGCACGGTGCATGTAGTATCACTGAGCGTGCTGTTCGTGTGTAGAATAAGGAAAGCGCGCGATCTACCTTAGTCTGACTGAGGGCAGATTGTGATGGCCCTGAAGCTCATCACGAACATTTCGAAAAATTGGACAACTTGTCGGGTGTTCGAGGAGTGCATGATTCAGACGTCGTGGGGTTGAGCTGACACCCCTCGTTACAGATGTCGGACGTCGTAGGATGGGCAGACTGGTAAAACAGGACAGGCGGCGAACTCTGGCAGAACTAACATCATATTTTAATGCTGGGCAATCTGTGTCTGAACACACAGTAAACCGAGCCTACGAGTGGCCTCCGTAGCCGACGACCCACGAATGTGCCAATGTGAACACCGCGACATCAGGGACTACGACTGAAATAGACACGTGGCCATCGGCACTGGTCGTTGGCGCACTAGCAGAGTAGAATCCCGATACCTTCTTCATCATGCCGATGGCAGGGCGCGCGAAACCGTTGTCTTCCAGGGGAACAGCTCCTTGACATCTGTACTGCGGGACGGAGAGAAGCTGGTGGTAGCTCCATTCAAGCGGGCATCCATGGGCTCAGTGGAGCTCGTGCAAGGCACCATACGGCCAAGGAGTATCGTACACTGTTTGCAGACCATATGCACACCTTCATGACGATCATGTTTCCCGACGGTAGTGGCATTTTTCAACAAGATAACGTCCATTTCACAAGGCCAGTAGTGTAATGGAACACAGTGCCCCTCAGTGCTTTGTACGTTGCCTGTAACAACGTTCTACGGAGCCCTTTTGTTTTATTTAACTAAATTTAGATTAAAGAGTATTAGGGTGTGTGCAGAATCAGTCAAATGAACACAAAAGCATGTGTTCACTTTCCGATTATTTGTGTGTGTGTCTCGTCGCTGTCCCATCCCGAGACTCTCCCGAGGGGAAGCTAGAACGCATTACACTATCGTGTATGAAGAAAAGAATAACCGAAGAGGATTGTTATCATCAGGCATTGCCCTTCATGACAATGCTTGGCCGCACACTGCAGCTCCAACAAAGACACTCCTACAGCGTTTTCAATGGAAAGAGTTTGATCGCCTACCATACAGCCCGAACTAGGCTCCCTCTGATTTTCATCTCCTTGCTCACATGAACCGCTGACTGTGAGGACAGCATTTTGGCGCAGAAAACGAGCTGGGAGCCTAAGTAGAGGATTGGCGGAAGTCATAGGCGGGTGCCCTCAACGACGAGGATATTAGAAAGTTTGTACCACGCTACGGCAAATGTCTAAGTAGGAGTGGGGACAATGCAAAGAAGTAGCTGAAAGGCGTAGGTAAATGATGCAACACTGCGGATTCCATTTCGTGATCGTAGGACGCTGGGAAAAAAGAGCCCTCGAATGAACTAGTTCGCCAGAAGACGCTTATACCCCGTTACCGGGTATGCGCTGTTGCAAGGAGGTGACGATTCAGTTGCATCTTTCTTTGAAGATGGTAATGTAGGTATTAAAGTTCTTTGTGATCTATGTATCCGTACATTTTCATACGAATGCCATTACTTTTTTTCTGCGGCGAATACATTATATAGATGTGGCTATGTGTCCTTTTATGCTGATAAGCTGTTCGTTTACCGAAGACGATTATCCAAAACTAGGCTCCATATTAACTCAGTGTAAGAATATCAACTTAAAGCGAGACTCAGCAGGGGTGTCTCGCTTTAAGCACTCTAGTACTGCTAACTCTTTCTACATGAAATTATTTCCTTAATACGTAATGAACTGGAATTGTTAATTTTATCGTTAATTGTTAATTTTATCGTTGACAAAAAGAGACAAAATAGATCACAACACTTATAGAAATTAAAGTTACTCAAAGTCTGTTATTAATGATTTATTTAGACGTAACATATTAGAACCAAGTTCGCTGTTCATGCATCTGCTCTGCGTGTCCATTGAAACAAGTAAAATAATTCTACACTGTAACAGCAACCACCATTAGTAGTAAAGTCAGTAATAAAATAATATCAGTGCCTTTTCTTATGCTCGCGAGAACATAAGAGTTTGGGCTGGCTTTAGTCTCTGTACACAAAATGACGGCATAGTCGCGCGTAACAAGTATTTGGCTCCTGAATGTCTGACGTTGTAGTGATACTTTCCATTTTTTTCTACGATATCGAAGTCAGCGAGCCAAAGTACATGCGATGGAAGATACGTAAATCGCCCGTTCTGCGTGTGGTTCAAGACCAGAGACATAATTTACTTCCTAATTCAGTATCGTAATTTTAATGCTATTCGATTCAGACACTGCAGCACACATGAGGGGCTTATTTCAATAGTGGTACAAGTCAATTTTTGTTCTTTCTGAGAGACAGAGTCTTAAAGTTAAATGAGCACTGAAAAATCTGCAGTTGTGATACCAGAAATATTCAAGTATATATACCTGAGTATTTCTGGTATCTCAACTGCAGATTTTTCAGCGCTCATTTAACTTCAGGGCTCTGTATCTCAGAATGAACAAAAATGGACTTGTACCACTACTGAAATTAGCCCTTCACATATGTTGTCCTATAAATGAAGCGAGAATTTTCGTAGCTGTTTCGAGTCAGGTTTTTCTATGGATTTACCAGAAATCGCAAACACTGTAATATATGAGAAATTTACAGACGTACCTGAAAAAGCAATCATAACAATCTGCAATTTCTGCAGTACGATTATAGCAGTAAGAAGCGGTATTCAGTCCGGAGACTGGTATGATTCAGATCTACACCTTAATCTATCCAATCAGAACCTCTTCATCTCCGAATAACTACTAAAACGTATGTCTGTTTGAACCTGGTTACTATTCATGCCCAGGTCTTCCTCTAAAGTTTTTTTGTCTCCCACACTTTCTTCAGTGACGGTTTCTTCATGCCTCATGATGTGTCCTAGTAACTGATCTCTTCTTTCAATAAAATTGTTCCACGAAGTTATTTCTTCTCCAATTCGATTTAGTACCTCCCTGATAGTTATTCGACTTGCTCAGTGGCACCACATTTGCAAAGCTGCTATTCCCGTCTTGTCAGAATTGCTGATCATCCACGTTGCGCTTGCTTTACAAGGTTGCAATCCAACAAATACCTGCAGAATAGACTTTCTAACAGTTAAATTTAAGCAAGATGTAAATAAATTCCTCTTGTTCAGAAATCGTTTTCTTGTTGCGGCTATTGTGACTTTATACCGGCCCCGCTTTGGCAATCGTCAAGTATTTTGCTGCCCAAACAGCAATGCTCATTTACAATTTTTAATGTCTCATTTCCTATTATCATTCCCTCAGCACTGGCTGACTTAATTCCTACTGCATTCCATTTTCCTTGCTTTGCTGTTGTTGATGCTGATCTCAGAACCTTTTTTTCAAGATACTACCATTCCTGCCACTTCTCTTCTAAACCATCCTGTCTCTGACGGAATTACAAGGTGCGTATGAACAGTTACATGGACGGTCCCAAAAAAATAAAGGAAACAAGAGTTATAAAAAAAATTAATGGCATTCAAAGTAATCATACACTTCTGACACCGGTTGTAAAGCTGTTGGAAACTGTGGACAAACGCTTATTGTGGAATCATTTGAAACCTAATGGTCACGCGTTGGTGGATGTCCGTATCATTACAGGATATGAGAGAGGGTGCTACCAATATGATCCAGAGACCCAGTGACAGTGAATGCCATGGCATTCCTTGTCTTTCCCACCTCCGTCGGGTAGCATGATGGATCGAACTCTCGCTGTCGAAAAAGACTATCAGCATTATCTTCACCTTGTATTCTGTCAGCAGTCTCTTTTGGGGGGGGAGGGGGGGAGGGAGGAGGGGAGGGGGGACGATGAAGACCATGAACTGTCACTTTGTCTCTGGATCGTACTAGTAGCACCAGTCTCATCTCCGGTAATGATGCGTACATCTAACAACGCCATTGTAAGTAGGTTCACTTTGCGCTGTAGCCTTGGGGGAACCGTAAAGCTTAGCACCAGGGCGTCTGCTGCTTGACTCGCCCTCACCAGCGATTCTCCGGCTAGTGACTGCAGTCCCTCTCCAGCCACAACAGTGGGTGCCGCGCTGTCACGAGTCACAGTAGTAGGCGAACTTGGGACTTGGACGGCAGTCGGGCAGCGTTGCGGTCTCCCACCAACTCCTGCCCCCTCCGCCAGCCTCCTTCCCCACCCCTCTCCCCCCCCCCCACCCCCCAGTGGCTACGCCCGTCCGCCGTCCACAGACTGCTCAGCTCGCTACTTTGAGCCCCCATTACCGGAACTTGGCAGCCCCTCCGACATTGCGTAGTGCTCCCGATAAACTCCCCCTAAGTACTGAATAGTTCCACGAACCTGCCTGCAGCCCATCTACTGCGCCGACACAGGAAATCCCCCTGCCGTTCTCTTGCTTTCACTCGTGTCGTCATTTGAAAAATCTTCCTCAATAGTTACACAAGATGCAAAGTCTAGCAGTTTCGGACCAGAAGTTGCCTCTAACTTCCCACACGTGGTGTAAATCTACATTCTCATGTCTGTCTGCACGTATACTCTCGCAGTCGCAGCACAATGAATGATGTCGTCTGTTTCCCTTTTGAGGTAATTTTTTCTTTGTGAAGACATAGATTTTGTGTCCGTGTTTGCTTCAACAATAAATATCTGTTGAAATATCCTGCCTTAAGTGAAACAAAATACCTATTATTCGTCACCCCTACATGATTCGGCGATATTTCGTCATTATATACAGACCTCCATTTTTTATATTTCGAACAACAAGTGAATGTTATATAAGAATACACGTAGTTCTGGAATTGTCATGACTATATTCAAAAAGTTTTAATACAAATACACTGGTGTGATTTTCGCATGATGTGTCACTGATGGGCAACGTATCTCGTTGAAAATGGGACCATACATACGAAGAACCATTACAGTGAAGTACAGAAGGTAACTGAAATAAACAGGCGACGAGGCGAACATAAACGACATTTTTATTCAAAGTCATTAACTACCCTGAAATCCTGCGATTTACGATGGTCCCGTGGACATTACGAAATCCGGAACTTAGTTCTTAATAGGGTGTGTGGTCGCCATGGAAGGCAATGAATGCTCTGGAACGTGCTCCCATATTGGCTACGTTGTTGGTAGGGAGTTCTTTCGATAGGCCGTTCCATTCCTCCAATAGAGCGGTTAACAACTGCTGGAGTGTTGTTTGAGCATGCGGATATAGGTCAGCCCATTCGGCGAATATCGCCTCATCGCTGTTTGATGCGGTCGCGCGGTCGCATCCATAAAAATGAAGTCAGGGTCGAATGCAGCTCTGAAAAGACGCAGTTGGGGAAGAAATATAGTGTCACAATAACCTTCACCGGCGAGTGTACCGTGCTTAAAGATTAGATGGTGAGAACGCCCGGGCAGCATTATACTTTCTCACACAATAACAACTGGACCACCAACAGGACCATGTTCAACAATACCGGACAAACTCTAATATTTATTCTCGGCCATAATGGCTCTGTTTGTGAACCGTGACTGTGTGGGATAATTATTTATTTCTAATTTCTGCTACCAGTCACATTTTTATTTTATGTTTAATCCAACATAATACGACGCGTTTCGAACATGTTTTGTTCATCTTCAGACGTTTATACATACATACATATAGAGAAATGATACTTAAAAATAAACAGTCTTAAATTAGATTATTCTAGAACTCTTTGTCCATTGTTTGTTACTGTAGCGGCTTGTGTGGCATTTGGGGGGGGGGGGGGCAGTGGATGGCTAGAAATCGAAATCAGTGATGTCTTCTGCTGGTTTTCTTCCTTGTGGTTGACTATGTATGATACCACAGCGATTTAATCATCTTGCTGCTTCATTTGCATCACTGGTGTAATGGCGGAGCTATTGATTAACGTTATACAATTGCACATAGTATTTTGTCACTGATTGCCAAGGTAATTCACTGCACAAATCGCTTTGACATACATGTAAACATTATGCATACAACACAAGATGGCGGAATGAAGATGAACAGAACATATTCGAAACGCGTTGTATTATGTTAGATTAAACATAAAACAAAAAAGTGACTGGTAGCAGAAATTAGAAATAAATAAAAACTCTAATATAATGAAAGGTAGGAACACGTTACGCACCCAGGAACATTGTCTAGTCTGGTCATTTTGGGGGTCCATGTGTTACTGTGTGGTGAGGCATAATGTCAGGCAAATCTCTGAACTCGGTGCACACAAGTCAACGTTATTGTACTCCTTTGCCATGTGCGTCTTTTCAGGGCCGCATTCGGCGCTGATTTCATTTTTATGGACGGCAATGTGCTACCACATCGAACAGCACAGTTGGAGAAGCTCTTGGAACGGTAGAGTATTCGGCGAATGCGCTAATCTTCCCGTTGCCTATGTTTAAAATACATCAGGACGTGTAGGATGCTTTGGGACGAATTATCGCAGCACGTCGACATGCACCAACCACCATCCAACAGTTGTCAGACGCATTGGGGGATGAATGGAACGCCCTACGACAAGAAGTCCCCCACCGACCGTGTGGTCAGCATGAGAGCATGTTGAAGAACATGAATTATTTTCCGTGGTGATCACACACCCAGTTAAGAGTCATGCCTCGCCTTTTTGTAGTGTCCAGGGGATCTTCATGAATAGCGGTGTCTTCAGCGTAATTACTGCCTTTGAATAAAAGTGTCAGCTCTGTGCATCTCATAGCGTATTACTTTCAATTACCTTTTGTATTATACTGTAGAAGTTCTATGTATGGACCACGTTTCATCCAGATATGTTGCTTGGCAGTGACACATCATGCGAACGTTACTTTCCTCCTTACGTGTTGCACAACGATCCGTGTAGCTGCTTTCGTAATACAATTTGTAATCTGTAACCAACAAGGACTTCAATTAATTGCTGTGCCTTACATGGAACGAAGCTTTAAGACATAAAATGAAAATACTGGTGGTGGTAGGGTATTTCAGCACTTTGTAAATGTTCTTTTTCTCGCTGCTACTATCTTTTCATTAATACCTGCTATCAACACTGCTTATATTAATTAAGTTTATAGTGGTTTTCTCTCGGAGGTACAAGTGATCAACTGTATGTCCCTGTTGCATATGTTGTAAACGTATCCTGTTTCCACGGTCCCTACGCGAATTATACGATGGTGACGGCATAGCTCACTGCTATCGCACTGTCTCCCTCGAAAAAGGTTTCTCGTGTAAAATTGTAGGATAAATTCAAATAATACCGTAGTCTTTCTTCCTTACCTACACGTTTGTGGTTGAACAAACGAGTAACAAAACTATCCACCTCTTTTAATTATTTACTTCTTCATACAAATACAAATAAATTTTAAACGTGAACAACATTTTGGTGTGCATTATTTCTTAATTAGACAGACATAAAATCAACGAAAACTGTTCAGAATCAGATGAGGCGTCTCGCACATTAATGTGCAAAGCAGGTTAATCTCAACGAGCAGTACTTCAGGAACGTCACTTTTCTCCTCGAAACATTGGAACAAGATACAAAATGTACGTCTCAGTGACTTTTATAGGTGTGAGATAGCCGTCTCAGCTGTTAGCATATGCTAAAGGATTAAGTGATTTGTTCATCATACCCTCAATGTCACCACTAGAGCACTTTAAGTGGTTAACACGCTCCATAAATCCATCAGTCATGGCTACAACCACTCGAAACAACGTAGGATAACAGACATTTTAAGAATTGAACATACAGGGACACATATGCTACCTCCGACAATTTATTTACTACAGCACAATAACACAAATTACAGCAAGCATGCGTCCGGGTTAGCGATTCATACAAAGTCAGTGTTTGGAATGTATCACATTATCCCGACCTGACAAACATATCAACTAAAGAAGAAGGAAAAGAAAGGCAGTTTTGAAATGGATTCCAGAAAAATAATGCTAGTGCACTTGTCCCAAGAAAGACACCTGTACATAATATTTCGCTTCAACAACAAAATACCTAAGGACGAAGGGAAAAATTAGTTGTCTCCCATAAATGACAGAAAGGAGAGTGAAACACCTCTATAGACACAATGTGTTTCGTGTGTCTTTAAATAACCTCTGTTGTACGGACTACCTGTCTATGTATTTATTCATTTATTTACACGTCACGTTCCGTACGTCCAAGTTGAGGAGCAAATGTCCAAAGTCTTGGAATGTGTCAGTACATGAAATTACAACATAAGTAATAACAGATAAAAATAAAATGTTTATGAACCCGAAAAACGTCATTCCATAAGTTTAAGTAAACGCAACCAACAATACAACATGAACAAGCTTAATTTTTCACGGAACTCCTCGACAGAATAGGAGTGGCCGATGAGGAAACTCTTCAGTTCCGATTTGAAAGTGCGTGGATTATTGCTAAGATTTTCGAATTCTAGTGGTAGCTTATTGAAAATGGATGCAGCAGTATACTGCACACCTTTCTGCACAATAGTTAAGGAAGTCCGATCCAAATGCAGGTTTGATTTGTACCGAGTATTAACTGAGTGAAAGTTGCTTATTCCTGGGAATAAGCTAATATTGTTATCAAGAAATGACAGTAAGGAATATATATATACATAGATTTTTCAACAGTAAGCTGTAACCAACAGCTTTCATTAGTCATAACATTTGTAGAGAGTGAGTTCATATATACATTTGAGTAACAGTTTCTATTTCTCCTTTTTTCTAGGTAAATGAATACTCCATGCAGATAAGACAGTACTGCACGCAGTTTATACCACGACCACGTATGCCCCGTGGAAAAATTCTTCGGATCTCTTGGTTACTTACTGGACGTTGTGGAATTACCCGCTAAGGTAATCATGCTGCACTTCGCTTGGGAATTTTGGCTTGCTGCTCGCAGTTTGTTAGTATCAATGATTTTAATACCGCGTTAATAGCTTACATTTCGTTTATTGATAGCAAAAAAACAGTGTGTTTGATCATACAAAACACTGGGGAAAGAGGTGTGAAATATCTGCCATATACAACATTCTATGGGCAAGTTTTATGAGGAATCTTTTTATGGCGCCGTGTGCGGTTTATGAGGATAGTAGCCCGTTGCGTGACACATTTAACGACTGCAAGTAACAAGTTTCCAAAATGGTGTTGTTAAAATTGTGTTTACTGGGTCGCAGAAGCCCGAGAGTACACTTTGCTTGAGTGATTTTTCACAGCTGCGCCATGAAAACTGGGCGCTAACCGTTCCCTGACATGCTATTCGTTAACTAAGTCAGACTTGGGACAGCACCTGGTGAAAGATTGCCGCAATAACTCACTCGGCGCACAGCTTGCGCCCAGATCTAAATCATTTTCCAAATGAGATTTGAAAGATGAATAACGAACGCAAAAAATGATAAAAGATATTATCTTTGAGTACTTTTTTTTTTTTTTTTTCAAGCTGCTGCAGTTTGCTGTCAGGCTCACCATTATTATCCTATTGGCTCTCCCAAGGGCAGGGGAAAAACTGAAATTTATTATGGTATCGCAATGAAGTGAATATGAAAATCAATACCTATATATAGTTGTAGATATCTAGGGCGATTTTACGTTCTGCAGACTCTTCACAGTCCCCTTTGGCATAACGATTGTTACGAATGTTACGGGAGGGATTATTGGCAGAGACTTTTGTTTCCTCTTTGTTTTTACTTCAACTCCCACATTCCTGCATAACTAATAATGAGCTGCTGCCTCAGACTCAAAATCTCTGGGCTCATTATTTATTGTCCGCAGATTGTAGTCTAGTGGCTAGCATTGCTGCCTCTGGATCACGGCGGTCCGAGTTCGATTCCCGGCCGGGTTAGGAATTTTCTCTGCCCGGGGACTGGGTGTTTGTGTTTTCCTCATCATTTCATCATCATCATTCGTGACAGTGGTTAGATTGGACTGTGAAAAAATTGGACTGTGTAACGATTGTCACTTTTCCGGGCACTGATGACCGCGCAGTTGACCGCCCCACAATCATCATCATCATCATCATTATCTATTAGCCCCTACCATTTTTAAATAGCCAGCATACCAACAGCTAAACATCTTCTTTTGTTTTCAAAACTTCACAGCATTAGGAACTGAACACTTGCTTTGATGCTATGTTTTGATTTGCGTTGCCGACTATACGCAAAACAAATGCCACTTCAAATACACAAACCGATCACAAATACCCCAAAACTTACACTCGAAAGTTGGCAAGAACAATAGGCAGTCTTCAAGGCAAACCAAAACGTAGCATCGAAACAAGTTCCTAATGCTGTGAAGTTCAACCACGCATTCTGTAAGTAGAATTTAAAATATTACTACGCTATAGAAAAGCAAACCACCAGAACTATGTATAACCTACATACACATGGTCTCAAAACGTAAACTACATAGTAAAAATACACTACTGGCCATTAAAGTTGCTACGCCAAGAAGAAATGCAGATGATAAACGGGTATTCATCGGACAAATATACTATACTAGAACTGACATATGATCTCATTTTCACGCAATTTGGGTGCATAGATCCTGAGAAATCAGTACCCAGAACAACCACCTCTGCCCGTAATAACGGCCTTGATACGCCTGGGCATTGAGTCAAACAGAGCTTGGATGGCGTGTACAGGTACAGCTGCCCATGCAGCTTCAACACGATACCACAGTTCATCAAGAATAGTGACAGGCGTATTGTGACGAGCCAGTTGCTCGTCCACCATTGACCAGACTTTTCAATTGGTGAGAGATCTGGAGAATGTGCTGGCCAGTGCAGCAGTCGAACATTTTCTGTATCCAGAAAGGCACGTACACGACCTGCAACGTGCGGTCGTGCATCATTCTTCTGAAATGTTGGGTTTCGCGGAGATCGAATGAAGGTCGTAACACATCTGAAATGTAACGTCCACTGTTCAAAGTGCCGTCAATGCGAACAAAAGGTGACCGAGACATGTAAGCAATGGCACCCCATACCATCACGCCGGGTGATACGCCAGTATGGCGCTGACGAATACACGCTTCCAATGTGCGTGACCGCTGCGGTCGCAGGTTCGAATCCTGCCTAGGGCATGGATATGTGTGATGTCCTTAGGTTCGTTAGGTTTAAGTAGTTCTAAGTTCTAGGGGACTGATGACCTCAGTTGTTAAGTCCCATAATGCTCAGAGCCATTTGAACCATTTTTTTGAACCAGTCAATCAGTAGGGATAAAGTCACACGAAAACACCAAACTCAAAAATCTACAGAAGTGAATACAATTTATTGGCTTCAATGAACACCTCGCCAAGCCCATCTCATTCACTAAACACCACCTTACAGGCCGTTACTTGGCTCCATAGCCTAAGGCGAAGTCTGAGTTTTCAGCGTGTGCACTTTCCCCTAACGGCAACATTCTCCTAGGAAACCGAATTGACTCAACCCCAAACCCACGCCCGCTTACTGAAATGCACTTTCGGATTTTCACAAATTTCTGCACTTCAAGAAATAACTTTGTTGATCACGAATGGAATACCTTCCCCAGAAACTGCGAAGAAACCATTTCCGCCCCAGAGGAAACATCCTTTCTACATCCGATGAGGGCTCCTGCCAGATTCCTCGCTTTCGCGAACTCCGAGCGCCCAAGCAAATTATTTAACCTTTAGCTCTTCCAGCCAGTCACAATCAGGAGCAGAATGAAAGCATTTCCACAGACCATTTCCTGCTCCCGCTTTTAGCACTTCTGTAGGACTCTTACAGGTTTTTCTGGCACATATGTTAGAAAACACTGGCCATTATGGTGACATCAACCTAATCGGCTGTGGTCATCACCCATTTAGACGGATTCAGGGCAATACCATTCCATAAACACCAGGCTGAAGTAGGCCTTCTTCCGCCAGAAACCGACCGTATCATAGACAATAGCCAAAACAAGCGCAAACAGGCGAGGCCCGGAAATTATATCTTACACTGGATGTATAATAATGACACAGAATGTGTTTTTTCCACTTAGTCTATTTCGAAATTGAGAAAAATATGCCGTTCCTATTGTACGTCTCATTGTTATTAGTAATATTATTATTAGTTCCTATCTAGTACTACTGTTTAAAATGTCATTCTTGGCGTCGTTACACTTGTTATTATTATTTTTACCTTCGTATTGACCGAGTGTGATCACGCAACAGTATCAGTTGCTCTTCTTTCTTAGTTGTGTCCTATTTTTCCAGGACACCTGTAACGAGTGCTAGAATGGGGTAAGTACTGCCTATCACTATTTCCCTCTCGGGTAGGAAGTTACAATCACCTTCAAATCTTCTGTCCCTGGATCTTGAGGGGGTCGCGCTGCTTCTCTTTACAGGTGTTTAGTCCGTAATTGAGGACAGTGGTGAAACTACGGATTAACGATAGCCAGTAAACACAATTAATTTTGCATATATTGCGTAAAAAGGCATAATGTGATGTAACCGTGTCACCATGTTTTATAACATGGACCCATTTTTCTGAGTGACTTGGCGAGCTGCCCCCTTGCTATAGGACGCAATGAAAACTCAATGTGATTATGGCCAGTCTCTAGAGACAGCGAGTAAAGTTTATTCGAGATGAAATGAAATGATCTTGTGGTAGAGTTGGCCGTGAGGTCCCGTCCGGGGAAGTTCGGCCCCCGGGAGCAAGTCTTACTACAGGTGCCGCTACATTGGGTGACTTGCGCGTCGGAGATGATGAGATGATGATTATAATGATGATGACGACAACAATAATACAACACCCAGTTCAAGGGCAGAGAAAAATTTCCATTCCAGCCGGGAACTGAACCCGGGCCCACAGCACGCGCGTTACCACTCAGCTAAGCGGGCGGACATGCGAGATGAATCCAGAAATCGAGAGATGCTAGCCATGAGTTGCGAAATATGAATACAGAGACAGGGGCCGAACGAGAAGGCTTGTACAGTCAATGGAGTCGCGATGCTGGATGCTCGAGATGCAGTCAGACTGACTGCAACATAGCAAACAACGTGGCTGTTGCAAGCTTCCTATCAAGAGTCATTCTGACCTAAGTGGAAGGTCTTAACATGAGGCTATTCTCAAGGTAATGGAAGAAAATATTTCCATATCAAAGCTGCTGTAACCACCGCACAATTACCGACTACGTAGCGAAGGCGTCATGGATCAGCAGCCGGAACGGCCGGAAAACATAATGTGTATCTGCAGTTAACAAAAACGTTTCTGTAGCCAACACAGCCAGCCGGGGTGGCCGAGCGGTTCTAGGCGCTACAGTCTGGAACAGCGCGACCGCTACGGTTGCAGGTTCGAATCCTGCCTCGGGCATGAATGTGTGTGATGTCCTTAGGTTAGTTAGGTTTAAGTAGTTCTAAATTCTAGGGGACTAATGACCTCAGAAGTGTCCCATAGTGCTCGGAGCCATTTGAACCATTTGAACTGTAGCCAACACAATACTGGGTGAGGTGGAGCCGTTGCTGAAACCCCAGCCTGGAGAGGCGTACGGTCTCTTGGTGCTCAAGTAGTGACACCGGTTTGGGTGTCACGTCCTCCGAGTGAGAGGGAATTACTCTGCCTCCATGACTGACGGTCTGCCTTCAACTTAAATTCATACGTAACGGCCCGTATCAACACAGAATTAATTTTTCCATCGTGTGTACTTTCCAAATTAATTAAATGCCAATTGTATGAATTACTTTGCTCCCTACAATCGATGGCCCTCCTTGCAAGCAAAACATTGGTGGTATCCATTGGCTCGAGAAAAGTAATGTAATTACATAAATCGATTGATTTAACTTTACGACTTTTTAATTAGTGTTCCACCCGATCTGGGCCTACTATCAGTGGATCCGGAATTTTGCAGGCAACGCAAATCGGGGATCGAAATTAAGAAATCAATTTTATTTGGCTCTCTTTCTGACTTGGAGAGTCATTGTGGCTGCGCCACACATTTTGTATTCCTTGAAAAAGTCTCCGTGCAATGTATTTTATGTACCTCCCCATGTTGCGTATTTGTTTCTTCCGGCCATATTGTTCCTAATTCCTTATTTTTTCTGTCTTGAAAGTCTAATTTTAGTGTTTTATTATTTAAATATTTTCTTTCGTTCGTTTTTGATTTGTTAGTACTGATTCTTTCTATTTCTTTAATACATGCTATTGTTGGCGACATTTTTCGGAAATATAAGAATAATAGTTATGCTACTCTGTTTTCATTCATACGACAGAGATGTCCAAAGGAGAACCATGCATTCCTATTTTTTTCCGTTGAAATTCTGAGATGATTGGCTGTTCGTTGTAGAAGATTTATTTGAGTAACTGCTTGTATCTGACTTTGTCCAAAGTATTGCAAAATTATCTGCAAAAGCTAAGCAAACTATCTCATTTAATTTTTTTCATCATTTTAGAATTATTGGATCAGTTTTGTGATTCTTTTTTATAGATCAAAATTCCAGATCTTTATAGGTCTCCTAAAGCTTTTTCACCTTGTCTTTCACCAGTTTTTGTTTCAAATGGCTGATGATTTCTCCCATTCATTTCACTTTAGGAACCGTATTTGTTACAATTTCACGAATTATGTTTGTTAAGTGTGTTTAAACATCAAATATTCTAATGGTTTCATTCATTGTTTCCCCGCTACAAACATTTCTCGAAACAAGAGCGCTATTGTTGTTGGTATTTTGGTTATTATTAGGTCTATTATTTATTTTTATTGTTATTACTGTATAACATAATAATTATTACGTAACATGACTGGTACAAACTGCTTCACGAGTCTGTATCGGTTCAGTTGCACTTATTTCTCAAATCAAAGCGGGCAGTGCGGACTGCTGGCTGGTGGCTCAAAGTTTCTGACTCGAGGACGCGGATACCGTGAGTACCCACGGTCGCTGTCACGTACGACAGAGAAACTGTGCTCACGACCTGGTTGGCACCCTGGGGTGGTTGCAGCGCCTGCCCGGTTTATTCTGAAGCTGCGGTTTCTGGGAGTTAATCCCTGATGCACAGCTGCAAGGGGCCTTTGCCGCAAGTGTACACCTGAGAGGTGGCAAGTATCTATTGAGCACTGATGTCAACAAGATCTTGCCTTTCCGTTCCCATGAAGTCTGAGGAATTTAGCACCTTCTCAACAATATATCTGTTCGGCCAATCCTGTGTGTTCTCTCCCCCTCTAGACATTATGTGTGCTACGTGCTGCAACAGTGAAAGACGGTTAAAACTTGTTAGCAACCCAGTAAGTTATTTACGCATATTTTTTCTTCGTATCAGGGAAATTGTTGGAGCATTCACCTATAATTTCACGCTTCCAGGCACTCTTAACGTTAGTCTCTTTGACTGTAGGCTTACTGCTGCTCCCTCAACATAGTTTGAGGTGAGAACAGACAACTTTGTGTTCTCATCATTCACTTCCTGGCGTTCTGATGGTTCGTTTCCTGGCTGGCGTTCCGTGCCGACAGTGCAGTCTGAAGATGTAAGCGTTGCTTTTACTAATGGCATGAGGCGTTAGTTTCATATAGTCCGCACTGCGAGCAGATCGTATTTATCTGGATGCTTGTGCACCTTGGATGCGCAGTTCTCTTGTTGATTTGACGAGTTTTGCAGGTGAAATACTTTGATTTTATACGCCTTTGTTTTCCTATCGGTGTGCTTCAGAGAATACATAATTAGCTTCACTATATCATGTTAATTTTGTGTGCTGTTTTGTTTTCCATAAGCCACTTTGCTATAAAATCGAGTAGTGGCTTTGAATTTGAATAAATACTTCACTATTACCTCCATTTAAGCACCCCACTTTCTACTGCTTCTCCCATGATTCGGCGATACTTATTCAACAAATATAATCATAAATACAGTAAGGTGGTGATTTAATGCGATGGTGTTCTCTTTGCGGGCAGTGGCGAAATTATGAATTGAATGTTACATACAATGCAAAGCTGTGGTGACGAGTGGGTAGCGCTCACAAGTTTTTATTTTCGAGCTCAAACCGTTACTAACGTAGATTAGTTTCACTTCTTCATCTACATCTACATGACTACTCTGCAATTCACATTTAAGTGCTTGGCAGAGGGTTCATCGAACCACAATCATACTATCTCTCTACCATTCCACTCCCGAACAGCGCGCGGGAAAAACGAACACCTAAACCTTTCTGTTCGAGCTCTGATTTCTCTTATTTTATTTTGATGATCATTCCTATCTTTGTAGGTTGGGCTCAACAAAATATTTTCGCATTCGGAAGAGAAAGTTGGTGACTGAAATTTCGTAAATAGATCTCGCCGCGACAAAAAACGTCTTTGCTTTAATGACTTCCATCCCAACTCGCGTATCATATCTGCCATACTCTCTCCCCTATTACGTGATAATACAAAACGAGCTGCCCTTTTTTGCACCCTTTCGATGTCCTCCGTCAATCCCACCTGGTAAGGATCCCACACCGCGCAGCAATATTCTAACAGAGGACGAACGAGTGTAGTGTAAGCTGTCTCTTTAGTGGACTTGTTGCATCTTCTAAGTGTCCTGTCAATGAAACGCAACCTTTGGCTCGCCTTCCCCACAATATTATCTATGTGGTCTTTCCAACTGAAGTTGTTCGTAATTTTAACACCCAGGTACTTAGTTGAATTGACAGCCTTGAGAATTGTACTATTTATCGAGTAATCGAATTCCCACGGATTTCTTTTGGAACTCATGTGGATCACCTCACACTTTTCGTTATTTAGCGTCAACTTCCACCTGCCACACCATACAGCAATCTTTTCTAAATCGCTTTGCAACTGATACTGGTCTTCGGATGACCTTACTAGACGGTAAATTACAGCATCATCTGCGAACAACCTAAGAGAACTGCTCAGATTGTCACCCAGGTCATTTATATAGATCAGGAACAGCAGAGGTCCCAGGACGCTTCCCTGGGGAACACCTGATATCACTTCAGTTTTACTCGATGATTTGCCGTCTATTACTACGAACTGCGACCTTCCTGACAGGAAATCACGAATCCAGTCGCACAACTGAGACGATACCCCATAGGCCCGCAGCTTGATTGTCACTACTTAATTAATCTGTTATGCCGAAATATTTGTATCTATAAATCACTTGTTGCAACGTATATACAACCAATATGTAACGTAGCTGCAACAACTATTGCCTACGTTCGTCAGTGAAAATGGGCTCGATAAGCAATCTGAGCTAATCAATAAACGAAATCTAACCTGAATAACACTGTGTGCGTGTTGTATGAGTGTCAGTTTCACTGCCATTTAAACCCTCAGCAGATCGCTACATGAAAAACTTGAAACTAATATTTGGATAAGCTGTCTGACTACGTATTTGAATAAGAATTTACAAATGATACAGAATATGGCTTGTGCAGTCGAGTTTAATGGATTACAGTACATGACATGTTGTGGTGTGTCAGTGTCTCTGTTTTGGCCCTAAGTCTTACACTCGTCTCTTTAGATAACCACCATTTCCATTAGGTTTACAGCAATGCGCAGCAGCATGCAGTAGCAGCGATTAAAGCTTATTGTTTCTACGAATAAATTTCATAAATAGGGGTTCGGCTGATTGTCAGTTTAACAAATTACTTAAATTTCAAAGTTACATTAACATTTAGTAACCACACCATGGTATTCAGAGGTGGAGAATTATTATTATTATTTGGAGGATAAGGAGGCTGACAAGGAAAACATGGGATTATTGCAAACTCGGACTAACAATCACAAGCAACTGTTTTTGCACTGTGCTTGTGAATTTTTACTTGAATTCCATCTTCAAACTTGGTTAAGCCATCTAAATCTGTTCTGGCTATATAAATGAAATGAGGCCTTGAGTGTGGTGAGATCTGCCATCACAGACTTGAGGTCAGAGTCACAGGTCTCCTGTCTCCGAGCTCTCGACCGACGCCACCACTTCCACTCTCACAGACAGACCTCTTCTCACAACAATGGTTAGAATCGTGCTCCCGTGTTTCGCCCTCAGGTTATTGTTAGCGATATCTGAGTGCTTACACAATGCAAAGAATTGTTCTCAATGTAATGGAGAGTTCTGACACACTCCTTACATCGTTCGTTACAAGAGAAGTCCTGAAGGTTCATCAGATCGATTAAACAAATAAGACAAAACATATTCAGGCCAAAGGCTGCGGCCATTCGGTAACAGTCGATAAAATAGAGGAGTGAACGGAGGGAGGAGGAACGCTTGGAGATGGCAGAGTAAAGTATTTTCATTTTGCGTGTTCTTGCATTCTTTGTCACCTTTTAGGTGAGTCATGGACCCATACTTAACCTGCGGTTAATTAGCACTGTCGTGGAATTGACATTCTCGTGCAACTCGAGTAATTCACGATTATTTATTTTGGCCCACGGTATTCGCTGACATTACATCTAACAACCGTATAACTGTTCTTTCCTCTCACATTTTACGCCGTCGCTTGATAAGAGAGTCACAAATCTGGCTCCTGGGTTAATGAAATTTACAAAAAAAAAAAAAAAAAAAAATGGTTCAAATGGCTCTGAGCACTATGGGACTTAACTTCTGAGGTCATCAGCCCCTAGAACTTAGAACTACTTGAACCTAACTAACCTAAAGACATCACACACATCCATTCCCCAGGCACGATTCGAACCTGAACCGTAGCGGTCACGCGGTTCCAGACTGTAGCGCCTAGAACCGCTCGGTCACCCGGCCGGGCGGGATTAGCCGAGCAGCCTAGGGGGCTGCAGTCATGGACTGTACCGCTAATCCCGCCGGAGGTTCGAGTCCTCCTTCGGGCATTGGTGTGTGTGTTTGTCCTTAGGATAATTTAGGTTAAGTAGTGTGTAAGCTTAGGGACTGATGACCTTAGCAGTTAAGTCCCATAAGATTTCACACACATTTGAACATTTGAACCACCCCGGCTGGCTTAAAGTTACAGCTCGAGCCTGCAATCTGATGAATACTTTCTCTCGAAAATATTACACAACGGTGAAATAGTTAAATGAAACGTAACTGAACGCAGAAATGAGGGACATACTGTCTTTATAACATCTATTGAGATTGATTTTCTATTAATTGTCTTTTAAATTGGTTTTTTCTTCAAACGTTCAGTACGTTTAGAAACAGCAATTAAAGCTGTAAAGGTTCTCGACTACTTGCTTACATGAAGACGAGCTATTATATTACTCTGTCGTCAAGTGCAGTAAAACGGCAATTGTAGAACCAGAAATGTACGAGTAGTATGTTGAATTGTGCGTATACTGGGGGTAAAGAGCTACGGCAGTAGTCCAAATAGTTAATGGAGCAATGTTTGGCCGCCTCCTGAGTGTCAATGAAACGAAACCTCATGTCTCGTCAGGAATTGTCAGGAATGGGCACTGTAATGTATTAATGATACTCATATACGTGAGAATGGCGGCTAAAATTCCCATCTAGACTTGGACCTACCGTGCCTTCCACAAACTGCTTAAAGTTAATGCCGCAAGGGTTCCATTTATTCCCGCATCCTTCCTTAACGGTATTTCAGTCTATTCTGTAATGACCTAATAGACAAAGTGACGTTAACACCCAGACTTCCTTCCTTCGGTATTTGTTTTGGAATGTATTCTGTTGAATGGATTTTCTCATTTATTGACGAGCCGTTTAATTTGTTAACTTATTCGCAGTACTCTATACTTCCAAATGTGCAAAAATTCCTTTCAAATTACGTGAAAATCGCTCAAACACGTACAACGCAATGTAATATATGTTGTTTAACCTCCACAGCTATAATATAGCGCTGAGGAGCATGTTCTAGTGGTGGGCAAATCGAGAACCGAGAACTTCAATGTTTCCTATTCCAACAGTTTCTCGTTCTTCTCGCGAATCGACCTCTGTCCTCAGTAATCGTCTCGTTCTCGTGAAACTACCTCGGTTTTCGGTTTCTGGTTCTCGCTTCTCAGTTCTTGCTTTCAAATTCTCGGTTTTCGGATCTCGTTTATGACTTCTCGTTTCTTAGTTCTCATTTGCTAGTTCTCGCTTCCTGCCTCCCACTTTTCAGATCTCGGCTTGTATTCGTTTTCGTTTGTAAAAACAAGACCAAAGTTTTCGTTCGGTTTTCAAATTTGTATTTGTTTTCTCTTTGTGCCTGCTCCCTTTTACTGCAGGAATCCGGGCAACTTCACTGATCAGTTTCTATGTTAAAAAATTAGAACGCTGAAATATGTATTAAAACACATAATACAGTTTCCAGCCGCTGTGTAGTACACGCCTAGACAGCCAAGATGTGTATTTAGCTGCTTCTGTGTTTTCTTTGCGGTACATTTCTTAAATTTCGTGTGTGATTTCTCTCTGTTTAAGAGGTTTGTTCTCGCGTTTTGATAACTAAAGTATTGCCAGGCAATCTATAGCATAGTTTTCATTTCTGCTGAACAGCCATCCAGCTGCACAGCTCATGAGGCGTCAGCTTCCATTGATGTCGCATCAGTAGGTTAACAAGTTGCATATCTAGGTTTCTGTCTGTGCTTCTATAGGCATTTCTTTAGTTAGTTATGCTGGAAAGGTTAGGATGTGTGGAAGCTGCGTGCGGCCGCTTGAGTATCTGGCCGCAGTTTGAAAACATCTGGAAGTGCTTTCTGCTACGGTCAGTCGTCTTCCAGCACCTGCCTCGGGGTGTAGCGTTGGCGGAGAATCTGGCTCGTTGCATGAGGCACCTCAATTAACGCTTGTTTCCCCCACGGGCTCTGCGGCCGAGACACCTCCCAGTATACGCCGTAAGATGGATTCCCTCTCACAGGAGAAAGAGTGGCGCTGGTAACACATTCGCGTTCATTTGCCTGACCTCGTCCATTTACCCTACGTGTTGATGGGTGGCATCTCCCTCACCAGGGTCCGAGCAGGCACACTTGAGCTGTGTTTGCTGGTTATCAGGAGCTCCAACTTTAGGATCGCCATGGAGCCCCTTAGGGTCTCAACCAAATGCTTCGTCGACTCTGTGATGGTCTGGGCTACAGATTTCTGGACCTGCGTTATAGGGTCCGAAATTGTAGAACTCCTCTTCATGGGTCACGTGTGCACTACACAAAGGAAGCAGCTACATAGATAACTTGTGGAGTGCTCTTAGGGTTTTTTTAGGCTGAGGGATAGCTTGAGGTTCTCTGATGAACAATTGCCAGGCGACTCGAACATAGCGAAATCAGCGTTCAGAATAAAGATACTTCAGCTGTTCAAAAGGTTCAAATGGCTCTGAGCACTATGGGACTTAACATCTGAGGTCATCAGCCCCCTAGAACTTAGAACTACTTTAACCTAACTAACCTAAGTACATCACACACATCCATGCCCGAGGCAGGATTCGAACCTGCGACCATAGCGGTCGCGCGGTTCCAGACTGAAGCGCCTAGAACCGCTCGGCCACATCGGCCGGCATACTTCAGCTGTCAACATTTTATTAGTAAATTGTCTATGTATTCGTAACAAAGTTCCCAAATTTACTGCCCTCCAGGAAAGTTCTGGCGCTCAAATTATTCTTAGGACCAAGAGCTAGCTGCAATCTGAATTGGATAGCTCTGAGATATGTAGCGATTCGGGGAACGCATATCAAATGGCTCTGAGCATTATGGGACTTAACATCTGAGGTCATCAATCCACTAGAACTTAGAACAACTTAAACCTAACTAACCTAAGGACACCACACACATCCATGCCCGAGGCAGGATTCGAACCTGCGACCGTAGCAGTCGCGCGGTTCTGGACTGAAGCGCCTAGAACCGCTCGTCCACCGCGCCTGGCGAACGTATATCGGAAAGACAAATTACAGGCCATAGCAGTGGGTGTTCACTGCAGTTAACAAAAAAATTGTCTCTACTGAGGCAGAAGTTGAGTGAGACAGTGAAGTTATGTATCGCGTTTAACAGGTGTAGGTGAAGCCAGGTTAATTGTTGGATGTTTTTACCAGTTGCTCAGCTCCGCTGTGACAGTTATAGTCATTCAAAGAATCTTTATGGCCAATAGTGCGTAAATACCCAAATCATGCATTGCTAGTTAGAAGCGACTTTAATCTGCTGAGTATAGTCTGGGATGTCTATGGGTACATTGCGGGTGAACAGACAGACCGTCGTGCGAAGTACTTTTGAACACGTTTTATGAAAACTGTTTTGAGCAGCTAGTTTGGCAGACCACATGCAATGGAAATATTTTAGATCTCGTAGCTACAACCAGGCCCGACTTAATCGACGGCGTCAGTATTGAGACAGGAGTCAGTGACCATAGCAGCTTTGGTTACTGAAGTTAATAAATAAGTCAAGAAGGCTACAAGAGTGTTTCTCCTAGAAAGAGCTGGTAGACAGTTCTTAGCACCCCACTTAATTGACATAATTTAGCTCCAGTACGATAGACAGAGAGAAATTACGGGCGACGTTTAAACGGACAGTAAATCATGCTCTGGAGAAATACGTGCCGTGTAAGTTTATTAAGGACGGTAAAGTCTCACCGTGGTTTAACAATGAAATTCAGAGAATTCCGAAGAAGCAAAGGCTGTTGCACTCTCAGTTCAAAAGAAACGCGCAAAAGACGATAGAAAATCGAGCGGCTGTAAAAATATCGATGCGCGAAACTCACAACTACCATCGTCATACTTTAGCAGTAGACTGCCGACAATCCGAGAAAATTATGGTCCTTCGTAAAATCGCTAACTGGGTGTAAGGCTTCTGTCCAGTCACTCGTTGACCAGTCTAAGATGGCAGTAGAAGATAGCAAAAGCAAAGCCAAAGTTTTAAATTCCGCATTCAAGAAGTCGTTCACGCAGGAGAACCGTACATACATACCATCGTTTCACCATCGGATCCTGAAAGAAACGAGTTTCTTTCAGAAGTCCTAGCTCTGCAAGTTTCACAGGAGAGCTTCTGTGAAGTTTGGAAGGTAGGAGACGAGGTACTGCCGGAATTAAAGCTGTGAGACCGCCTCGTGAGTCGTGCTTGAGTAGCTCAGTTGGTAGGGCACAGGTCAGCGAAAGGCAAAGCTTCCGAGTTCGAGTCTCGGTCCGGCACACAGTTTTAATCCGTCAGGAAGTTTAATAGCACTGCTGTATTACAAGAGTAAATGACCCTAGTTTTTAAGCTGTTATCAAGTTTTAAACGTGACTCTCGGTAACTTTGTCAACTAAGTGATCAATAGATCAGGACCCGAATCAAAAGGATGGACGGGAGTGGGGCGGGGGGGGGGGGGGGGGTAGTATTAGCGACTAATTTAGTGGAGGTCGCGGGAAGGAGCCCAGCTTGGGTATCATGTTTAACATGAGACCTTGCCAATTGGAGTGGATCAGAATAATTGTATCAACTGTCGGACTTAGTTAGATGTGGTATATATTGCTGGTCGGATACATCATGTCGATAATCTGAAACATTTATGACAAATGATGATTGTCGTCCTTCCGTGGTACACTCATAAATATTCGCACATTAAGTGATGATGTTATGTTCTCTGAATTTGTATTCGTTCTAAGTAATGATTCTCCATCATGAACAGGAAAAGGGCAGCTGACTGCGATCGTCGCATTTGATATCCTGCAGTTGACAACTATCCATGCTATAGATATCATGACGAAAAGTAACAATAATGTAGCACAAGGTGTCCAGATATCTGCAGAATTTTCCGTCGTTAAGGCAACCGTACACTTCCGTGTATCAGTTTTACGATTTGTGGGACGACATGTGTAACTTACTTCCTAAAGACGCTACGTATACTCCGAATATAGCCTTCCATGACGATACGAGCACTGCGCAAGACTGACGCATTGTCGGAAGAGAGTACATGCGGGTTTCCTACATACACAGCTCTGCTTTAGTACTGATAACAGGTACATTGCAAAGTCCTACTGAAATTACACGACAACTGGAAACGTGCTCCGGAGTTGAAGTATGCTTAACGGTACGACTGTTACGGGAAAGACATCTAAAATGTATGATGTCCGAAAGAACAGACACCACGCAATTATATAATTAATTCGCCTAGCTGGGAAATGGATCCACCTTCTTAAGTGCGGACGCACAAATACATCCGACTTTCTGTGGGGATCTCAGAGTAGCGAGCGTGGAGGGAATGGACAGGGACTGCCGATAGGTAGCGCTCGATCGGAGTGTGAATCGACCGTCAGATGTGCCGAGACAGAGTTATAATAACGCGGTGTGTCGAAGGCGCAGTGGTTAACGCACCTGTCTAGTGTCCAGGAGATCCCGTGTTCGAATCTTGGTCCGGTACACATTTCCATTCATCGCTGCTGATTCCGCGTAATGGCCCGATGCAGCGGACAGCAGTTATCCCTTTCCCTCCCCCCCCCCCCCCCCCGTGCTTCCTCTCTCCACCTTCAATTTACATACAATCTCTAAATTGCTTACATGTTCACCGTGATATTCTTGCAATATTTCGACGTCCAACCATAGTGAAATGGTGCTGACAATTTGACAAACGTCGCCCGGATGTGGGTGATGTGATGCTGATCGAGAATGAAGGCCATGGACATCGGCCTCCGACGACAATGTCCCGGCAACCTTAAAGACCAACCTAGTGGCCGGGGGGGGGGGGGGGGGGGGATAGCGGCGGAGCGGCAAGAGAGAATTCTCCAATTCTCCAGCGACGAAGACGTTAATGCAAGGTTTCTCGAATGGGCCCGCGACCAAGGAGCAAATTTCTATCGTCCAAGAATTAAACGATTCGTCGAACTTTCCGACCGCTGTTTACAGACTCTGTGACTATGTTGAAAAATAGTGTCATGCATCTGTGTTACTTCGAATTACAGTGCAGTATCCGATAAAACTTACTTGCTTGCCACAATAACGTGTAACTTACTTTTTTAAGTCCCGTCGTATATAAGCGCAATACTAAAAATAGTTTGTCATCTATGGCATAAGCACAGTCCATGTAACACATTAAATTTAGAGTTATTACGAGAAATAGTGCCGGTGATGTTTATGGGGAACCCTCGTCAAAACTTAACGGTCACAGTGATATATTTCTGGAAGGCAGTTACGTACATTATCATCAACACTATTGCCCAAAACAATTATAATTTCTAATAACAGGCAATCGGACTGAATGTGGGTAGAAAAATGGTTCAAATGGCTCTAAGCACTATGGGACTCACCATCTGAGGTCATCAGTCCCCTACACTTAGAACTACTTAAACCTGACTAACCTAAGGACATCACACACATCTATGCCCGAGGCAAGATTCGAACCTGCGATCGTAGCAGCAGCGCGGTTCCGGACTGAAACGCCTAGAACCGCTCGGCCACAACGGCCGGCGAATGTGGGTAGAATTAACTAAATAAGTTAAAGAAAATATTAAGTAAAAACCAGTGTATGTGTAAATTTAGACCTCACAAAAGTAAAACCAGATTACCTGAAATACCACAAATGAAACTTTCAGGATTAATGAGGTACAGCAAAGTGAATTAAAATGGCAATGCTAGTCGCATGTCCAAGCGACACTTTAAAATTCACTTCAATTTCAACACAGGTTGCAAGGAACAAGAACAACACAACAGGACTCATTCACTCACTCATTCGTATCAAACACTTTTAGCAATATTAGGTAACGTAATAAATGTAGATCAAGTAATTCAGTAATGAATAGCGCCAATGCAGTAGTGTTCCTATCTAAACTGATGCTCGTTGCAGTGCAGCGCAGAATGTCTTTAGCAATTTTATACTGTTTACTGATGTGTCGTTTACGCTGTTCTAGTGGTTCTTAAAGTTAAACTTATTCATCAGACACAGGAACTGTTTCGTCTGTTGGGTGAATCACTATACTCGAACGCAAGTTTTAGCTTTGCTAATTTAGCCTATCTACCAGCTTTAGTCTTTATAAATGGAACGTGTGACAAAGTTTACAGCCAAAATACATTACTTTCCTAGAAACAGCATGGAGGCGGCGCATTACTGGGGACGCTTACAAGGTAAAGTCCACGCTGGCATCGGCTCATCTGTGTGCGCACCGCCTCTCACTTGCATCTTGGTCTCCAACTGGTTGGGCCCGTCTCCTCAAGCGAATTACATGGGTCATTGCAGCTTCTGCGCTTGCCGAGCAACAGTGGCCGCGACCGCGTCACCTCTTTCGCTACGACCGTACTGTTCACGTGCCCAATTTTCTCGTTTGCGCTTAGCGCTTTTACAGTGGTTTTCCGAAACGACAATACTGAACCACCATTATATGTCCACCCAAGCGCCACAGACCACTGTGAAGTGTATGGCATTAGGTATGTAAGTACGCTGTTTAGGTTCTTATATTGGTAACGCCGCCGCCATGTAGCGCTCTGTATGAAAATCACTGGCTGTGCTGTGTGCAGTCTGTGGCTGGTTGGCATTGTTGTAATACTCGCCATTGTAGCGTTGGGCAGTTGGCTGTTAACAGCGCGTAGCGTTGTGCAGTTGGAGGTGAGCCGCCAGTAGTGGTGGATGTGGGGAGTGAGATGGCGGAGTTTTGAGAGCGGATGATCTCGACAGAGACAGTAAATTCGTAAGACTGGATGTCATGAACTGATATATATATATAATGACTTTTGAACACTATTAAGGTAAATACATTGTTTGTTCTCTATCAAAATCTTTCATTTGTTAACTATGCCTATCAGTAGTTAGTGGCTTCAGTAGTTTGAATCTTTTATTTAACTGGCAGTAGTGGCGCTCGCTGTATTGCAGTAGTTCGAGTAACGAAGATTTTTGGTTTGGTAAGTGACTTGTGAAAGGTATAGGTTAATGTTAGTCAGGGCCATTCTTTTGTAGGGATTTTTGAAAGTCAGATTGCGTTGCGCTAAAAATATTGTGTCAGTTTAAACACAGTCATGTACAATATTTATAAGGGGACGTTTCATATGTCGATCTTTAGCCGAGGATACCTCACTGGAATCTTCTGATTTTTTCTTGTAGTTTGTGCAATTAGTGCAGCCTTTGTTTATTGCTAGCGCTTAATTGTAGAGAGAATTTCCTTTGTAGTTGTAGTTTTTCTTTCTTGTACAGTATAACAGTTGTGGCATGCATGTAGATTTGCACCAAGTATTTCGCAATTGCGCTTGCAATTAACGAGATATTATTTTCAATGTTATGTTAATATGTTTTCTTGTTTTGCTCTTCAAATTGTGTTTTTCTGTGTTGTCGTGTGAAATATTGTGATAATAATGGCGTGTGAAAAACGTAATACTAGGCTCCAAAGTAAACTGAGAAATGACAGTGAAGACGAAAGCAGTGTGTTAGCGCCGCCGAGTAATGAATTAACTAATGTTCAAAGTAGTAATTTGGTAATTGTACATAGGGAAATGGAGCGGGCTGCAAATAATGGTGTAGGCAGTGAAACAATTAGTGAACAGGGAAGCATTATCGATCGATCGGTCGGCAACAGCTTGCCTCAGGAATCCGAAATGACAGAACACAATCTTGCAAATACTGTAGATTCAGGTTTTGCATCCTCGCCGTTTTCTCAAATAAGTCAAGACACATTTTCTGCTTTTCAAAATGCGAATATTGCCGGTTCAAATGCATTGCCGAATAGCACTGAGGAACATGTTTCAGTCACCAGTGCATTGTTATTACAAGTAATGCAACGAATGGGACAAAAGCTTCAAAAGTTAGACACCATGGAAAAAAATCTTCAAAACTTAGACACAATGGAACAACATCAGAGACAAACACAGCAACAGACACAATGGAACAAAATCAGAGACAAACACGGCAAAAGCTTCAAAAGTTAGACACAATGGAACAAGATCTTCGGAAGTTAGACACCCCACTTGAACAAACACGTGAAGATTTAACTACTGAGTTACATAACATTGAATCGAAATGTCAAAAAGTCTGTAATGATGTAAAAACACAAATCTGTGAGCATTTTCAACTTATTTTTTCGCGGCATGAAAATGCATTACAGAATCACATAGCAGCCATAAAAGAACTGCAAACTATTGTTCATGAAAATCGCGACACCTTGCAAGCCAAAATTGACTCAGTTGCATCTGCCGATTCAGTTAAGCAACTTGCAAAAACTCAGGAAAACTTAAAGGACACAGTAGATTCGATTTCAACACAAATGGACACTCTGAAACTTGGTTCAGAAAAACACACTGATGAAATGTGTTCACTATCGGAGAAAGTAGCCGAACTTTCGGATCAGTTCACTAATTTATCTACAAAGGTAGATGATGATCTGAATGACACAAGACCCATAGCCTTCACTGACACAGAAGAGTATGAACAAATTAGAAAATTCAAACAAAATCAGAATCAAATCAGTACACAGTACAAAAGAGAAATCCGGGAAGTACAAGATCAGTTGACGTAGGTAATACAAGAATTACATATTTCAGAGGACACTCGCGCACCAATACGGGAAGAGGGACATAGAAATACGGAACAGCCACAAAATAATAACACAGGGCACTTCGGAAATTATAAAAGAAATTGGCAAGGTACACCGAATTTTGAGATGGAACCGCCGAAACGAAGTAACAATGACCGATATGCGACTTGCTGACATGATGATTTTGACTATAAGCTGTTCATTACTACACGTAAATTCAAAACATTTAATAATTCCGGCAACGACATTCATCCACAAGCGTGGCTTCATCAATTCTCTCATTGTTTTCCTCTCAACTGGTCATTAGAGCACAGATTAGAATTTATGTGTGGCTACTTAGAGAATGAACCAGCTGTAAGAATGCGATCGGTCATTCACGATTGCCACAGTGAAGGAGAATTTTATCATGTCTTCCTCTCAACATATTGGTCTCAAGCCACACAAGACCGAGTAAAACATAGCATCATAATGATGAAACATTTCGAACAATCGGAATTTTCTAGTCTTGTCAAATATTTCGAAGACATGTTACATAAGAATCAGTATCTTTCAAACCCATACAGCCCCTCAGAACTCATCCACATTTGCTTAATCAAATTGCCTGAACATTTACGACACATTATTTTGGCAGGACGTTGCAAAGATGACATTGAAGCTTTTCAGGAACTGTTACAAGAATTGGAAATTGACACAGACAATCGCGGAACGCGAAAACAGGAACACAACAATTACAGGTCACATCCGTCACAATTCCGCGATGGCAGAAATAGTAACTGGACATGACAAGGCTATTCTTACAACGTAAATCGTGACCAAAACAGACACCACCCATATGACAACCGTTGTCACAGTAGTAAGAATTACAGGGAAAGATCGCATTTCCGTAGTAATGAATATGACCGAGACAACCACAGAAACAGACAATATGGGAACCAAAACAATTATTATCAAGGGAGACAGAATAACTTCAGACGCAACGGTCCACCGCGCAGTTACGACTCATGGAGAAGTTCTCCACCACGTCACCGACAAGAAATTAATTACAGAAATTACCGACATGACGACAGACGATATGTTCGTAACGACAGACCTGAATTGCATCAGAACTGGCGGGATTCAAACGGGGCAGGGCCCTCTCGACAAGGTGAATTTGTAGAAGTTAGGTCTCCCAATCCTAATAACGACGCGCGCCAACAAAGAGACAGACAATGACTCGCACCGCAGGCAGCCGCGTGCGCCGGCTGGCTCAGAGAAAAATAACATAGACGCTAACCTTGAGAAAAATTCCAGTATTCTTTACCGACGTATACCGCATGATAATTGCGTTCAACTTGAAACTCTGAGTACTATGAAAAGTAAAGGATTGCACCACATTTCACATGTAAAAGCGTTTATTGAGAAATAATCTGCTTTTTAACTCAGTCTTTGCTGCGAAATTTTTCACTTTACGTTACTAGTATGCTTTGTCAGACTTAGACTCTGTTAGCATGTAACAATGTTTGAAGTTAAATATCCTTTCAAGAACCAAGAGCACTTATTTAAACATAAATTACGAATGAATTGTTATTGTGAACAGACGACACAATGTTGTTATTTGTACATTCTTGCTTGTTAGTTGCACGATTACGTAAATACTATCAGGCTTACATACTTAGAACATATACTGGTACTGCTAATGACATTTTAATGCAACATTTTGGTTTACTTGAAAATACATTCTGGATTTAAAGTACTTTCTGTGAGATACCAGATGACACAGTGGTTAGTTTAAGTGATAGCTACACGATTTTATCACGACGCTACTAATGAGTGACAATTTACAATGTTGCAGTTGCTTTGCTGCTTGCTTTGCCAATTTGCATTTTTTTGTCATTGCCGTTTATATTAATTGTTTTGTGCTGCTGCATTGCCTCATCCCTTAGTTTATGCATATGAGCTCAGTAGATTTAAGTTAGCTTAAGATGGGGTAGGCTATATAAGAGAACGAGTTGTGATGAATGGAAAGATATGCATTGAGAAGCTATAAGAAAATGGTTTGGCCAAAAAAGTATTTAAAAGAGGATATGAACAAAAAAGTAGGGTTTAGGGACAACAGTTTTAGGTAGGATTTTCTTGGAAATAAATGATGAGGTAAGATAATGGAAAATAAATAATGAGGTAAGAAATATGTGAACATATAAATACAGAAAGCATGCTTGGATAGAATTTTTTTAGTGGTTAGGTTAGGTTAGTGTTTAACGTCCCGTCGACAACGAGGTCATTAGAGACGGAGCGCAAGCTCGGGTTAGGGAAGGATTGGGAAGGAAATCGGCCGTGCCCTTTCAAAGGAACCATCCCGGCATTTGTCTGAAACGATTTAGGGAAATCACGGAAAACCTAAATCAGGATGGCCGGAGACGGGATTGAACCGTCGTCCTCCAGAATGCGAGTCCAGTGTGCTACCACTGCGCCACCTCGCTCGGTTTTTTTTTATGGAAACAAATGTTGAAATACGACGAAAGATCTATGGAATGAAGTTTTGGGTTTGACTGCAGTCACAAATGTTACACTGAAAACAAACCCTGTCCTGTATTTTTGTGTTATTACACTATGTGAATTTGTGTTTTTCCTCTCTGTATGTGTCTAGCTAATAAGATTTATGTTGTAGAATTTTTCTGATAATATGTTATTTACCTTGTAAATATGCTTAGACGTTATTTATTCTGTTTTGTTTTAATGCTCATGTGTAAAGCTGATGTTTCAAAAGTTATTCTGATCTTTTATGTATTTACTTAAGTCATAATTCCTGTATCACTGATGTATATGTTAGTTCGATTCTTTTGTAAAGCCTGTATTACCACAAATGTTATCTGTATTGTTATGTTCTTTAATGATCTGTTTTGTACCTTTGTTATTGTATTCTCATGTTATAATATTGTAATTGACACCAGTTCAGCAAATTAAGTAACTTGTAAGCATTCATTTCACTGCACACATTTCTGTTGGTCATAGTATATGCACAATATGTAAAAAAAAAAAAAAAAAAAAAAAAGAGGACTGTTAGTGCTCCCACATGTGTTGATAAGTCAGCAAGGGACTGGTTAACAGCATTGCTGATTCTAAGGACAATTCCAAAAACTTTGTGAGTACACGAGTGGTGGTTTATGGACTTGCTATATTTTCTGCAAGACTCTTCGTGGTGATTGTGCACCTGCACAGTCGCAACAGTTGGCTGCTGGCCGTCTCTACAAGGACTACAGTGGGTCTGCATCCTTGATGGCTCACCAATACCATTATTTCTACAAGGACTGCACTGGGTCCGCACCTTTGATGACTCACCAATACCACACTCTCTACCAGGACTACAGTGGACTGCTCTTTGATGACCTACCTACCAATATTCTTCAAAACTTCGACTGACTCTGCTGTGGGTTTGCTCTGTTGTGGCCCATTACCTGTCTGCATGTCAAGGGTCAGCACTGTCTTTCCGTTGGAAGGACAACACTACTTCTTCAAGACTGCATGGAAATCCACTACTTCCATGTGCATTTTCTTTTACTGCTCAGACTTTGAGGAAAAAAAACACTGCAATTTTACTGTGATGAATGATCAGGACTGTCTTTATGGACTGTGAGAAAATTTTAGCTTTTGACCAACATTGTATCAGTAAGTGTGTGCATTTGATATCTTTGTTATTGTAATTATGAAAAATTTTATCAAATCATTATTGGCCACTGCCCAAAGCAATTTGTAAAATTTTTTGTGGGGAGCATGGGGGCTATGTAAGTAGGCTGTTTAGGTTCTTATATTGGTAACGCCGCCGCCACGTAGCGCTCTGTATGAAAATCACTGGCTGTGCTGTGTGCAGTCTGTGACTGGTTGGCATTGTTGTAATACTCGCCATTGTAGCGTTGGGCAGTTGGCTATTAAAAGCGCGTAGCGTTGTGCAGTTGGAGGTGAGCCGCCAGTAGTGGTGGATGTGGGGAGTGAGATGGCGGAGTTTTGAGAGCGGATGATCTGGACAGAGACAGTAAATTCGTAAGACTAGATGTCATGAACTGATATATATATTATGACTTTTGAACACTATTAACGTTAATACATTGTTTGTTCTCTATCAAAACCTTTCATTTGCTAACTATGCCTATCAGTAGTTAGTGGCTTCAGTAGTTTGAATCTTTTATTTAACTGGCAGTAGTGGCGCTCGCTGTATTGCAGTAGTTCGAGTAACGAAGATTTTTGGTTTGGTAAGTGACTTGTGAAAGGTATAGGTTAATGTTAGCCAGGGCCATTCTTTTGTAGGGATTTTTGAAAGTCAGATTGCGTTGCGCTAAAAATATTGTGTGTCAGTTTAAACACAGTCATGTAAAACAATTATAAGGGGACGTTTCAGGTACATCGCACTGTGCCAGTTATTAGTAGTTTAAACTCCTCTGTACGGTCTGTAATTGGTCTCATCTTTCCTTCGCGATCCAAGCGGGAACGATAGTAATGGACTGGACTATTTCTCTAGGTTCGCCACTTACAGCCAGTTCTAAAAACGTTTTAAGTATTTTTTCACGAGATAGTTCGCATCTATCTTCTAGCGTCTGCCAGTTCAGTAGTATTTGTTACACCTGGTAGGCCCTATGACTTGAAGGTTTCCATTTGTGACTCACTGATAATATAGTCATAGGATTCGATATTCTTACCTTTTCAAAAGTTCATAATTTTACATTTCCGAACATTTTGCACCTCTTTGAAACCTTATCACTATTCTACAGAATATTTGTGAAGCTTTTTTTTTTATTTTTTAAATTTTTTTTAGACATTCTTCATTGTATATAGCCGCGTCGTCTGTTCAAAAATGTTCAAATGTGTGGGAAATCTTATGGGACTTAACTGCTAAGGTCATCAGTCCCTAAGCTTACACACTACTTAACCTAAATTATCCTAAGGACAAAAACACCCATGCCCGAAGGAGGACTCGAACCTCCGCCGGGACCAGCCGCACAGTCCATGACTGTAGCGCCTTAAACCGCTCGGCGACTCCGGCGCGGCGCGCATCATCTGCAAGTAATTCAAATATAACATGGACAGCAAGGGTAACAGCACCCTTCCCTGGAGCACACCTGAAGTTACATCTATGTCTGTCGATGACGCTCCATCCAAAATAATGTGCTGCGTCCTCACCACCGATAACTCCTTAGCCCAGTCACAAATTTCGATCGATACCCCATACTATAGAACGCATATTATTGTCCAAAGTATCTACGATATGCTCTGGTTAAAACAGAACCTAAGTCAGCCGCAAATTCTGTATGGAATCTGATAGGAATTCCACTGGGATTGGAGCTTTGGTCAGTTTTAGCGATTTCAACTGTTTCTCAACGCCGGTGACACTAATATATATTTCATTCATCTTTGCATTGGTGCAGGAATTGAATTGGTGCAATACCCCTGGAGTTTTCTTTGTAAAGAAACCTTTGAGGTCAGCATTTCGTGTTCTGCCTTGCTACTCTCAATTTCAGTTTGTCTCATCTGTACCTATATGGAAAGCACGTTTCATCGTACTAACACTCTTTACTTATGACCAGAACTTATTTGGCTTTTGTGAGGGAGATTTCTGTAATATTCTGATACTATAGTCGTTAAAAGGTTCGCGCATTGCCCTCTTGTTAGCCAAACGCGTTTCATTCAGCATCTCTCTATCTGTGACTCTATGCTTCATCGTACATCTATTGTGTAGTAGTCTCTGTTCCTTTAGTTTTCTTAGAGTGACTATACAGCCAGTAACATTGGAGGTTACCTCCCATCATCATCTGCATATCTGTCCATTGCCTGGTCAACTATTCTTTTATATTCGAGTTACAGCTCATCTTAATGCTCATGTCTCGGACTAAGTCTTTAAAGTTCTTCATCGAGATATGACAGTACTGCCCCTTGATCTAGTTTGCTGAACATATGAGTCTTTCAGTTGTCCTTTGTACTTTGGTAATCATTGTTCCTATAACTTCCTCGTGGTCGCCGATACAATGAAATAAAATGATCACACGGCATTGTGGGCCAGGAGTCCCCCATTCGGGGAAGTTCGGCATTCCACACCACATTGGGCGACTTGTGCGTCAGAGATGGTGATGAAATGATGAAAACACAACACCCAGTCCCTGAACGGAGAAAATCTCCTGCCCCAGCCGGGATTCGAACCCGGGCTCCTTGGCGTGGCATTCCGCCATGCTGACCACTCAGCTAACGGGGCCGGACCAGTTTCAGACATACACATACTCAAAGAGATCAGGTCTACTTGTTGTTCTTAGAACGGACCATTTACAAGACTGTAATTGATTGTTGAATAACTGAAGCCTCCTGTAAAGGTGACAGTACTGCATTGTTGTGAAAGATACGAAGCGAACTGATTCTTTTTCCTGAACTTTTCGGCTACCTTTAGGGTTGAGTCTGGCGATCGACGGAAAGATCCAATTACAAGTTTATGCCCACCATTGACATTGAGTCTTGCCTAAACAATCTCACATGCCGCTTCAATTTATGTCTCGGTGGATTTGAGTTTTCATCAACGCAACTGGTACACCACCTCCATTTCCCATTAGCCTCTCCGTTCCAAATATACATTGCTAATTTTTCAGATTTGAAGTAGCTTTCTGTACCTAATGTGAGTTCCACTGCATTTTAGGAGAGCTTCAAACTACCTATTACTTTTGTTACACATTCATACAGTGTTTTCTGAGTCTTATAACAGTTCACAGAATTAACATTTATAAGAAAAATATCACCAATTAATCTTCCGCAATTTACTCTTTATTTACAAATCGATATACTATTCATTAAAGAAAAATACTACGAGTAGTACTATGCGCACCTCATGTAGGAGAAATTTAGGTCACTACACCAATTACAAGGCTAACAACAAATAAATTAATTTACGTTTGTAGCTATCTTCTTACATAATGTACTCAAGAAAGACAATGACTTTGTCTAGGCGCGCAGTCCGGAACCGCGCGACTGCTACGGTCGCAGGTTCGAATCCTGCCTCGGGCATGGATGTGTGTGATGTCCTTAGGTTAGTTAGGTTTAAGTAGTTCTAAGTTCTAGGGGACTGATGACCACAGCTGTTAAGTCCCATAGTGCTCAGAGCCAATGACTTTGACTCTTACGATTTCTTGAGGGGAACAGCAACCTGCGTTGAATAGCAGCTATCTACACAGGCAGCTCTCATATGCTCACAATTTAGTGGGAAACGTGTCTGGTCTGCTGCATTACATTATTCTAAGAATTTTAACTTGTTTTCGTTCCACAGGAGCATACTTCCGTGGACATTCTGCTCGCTTCGACTAAGTGCTTCAACTGAGACCCCGTCGTGCGGTCGTTTTCGATGAAAGAATTCGAGAAAGCAGTTGCCGCTAGTGTTTCGTCCGTTGCTTTTTTGCACGAAGTGGAAAACGCCCAAACGCTGCTCTTACTTCTCAGAAGCTCGTGGGGCTTTCGCTCGCGTGGGCGCCCGGGGAAGTGATAACACCGCAGCACGCGAGCATCCGGGGCGATTTCAGAGAACTACGCACCACCAGTGAAAACGTTTTTATCGACGTGAGAGGAATGCCATTCGGTAGCTCGACTCTCTCTCTCTCTCTCTCTCTCTCTCTCTCTCTCTGTGTGTGTGTGTGTGTGTGTGTGTGTGTGTGTGTGTGTGTGTGTGTGCGCGCGCGCGCGTGTCGGAAGCGTGCATCTTTCTCATCAGAATTTCATTTGAAAAAAGATTTTTTTTTTTTTCATACGAAAGAACTCAATTCTCGATCATAATTCTGAGCAGAGGAAATATTCATTGTGGTGAAAAAGGGTAGGGCACAACCATCCATAGGTAACTTATAGCTGATCAACGGAGCTACCAACCTACATCACTCACATCTATTTGCAGAGGAAAAAGCGAGCACATCCAGAGTTCAAATATTATGACCTAACTAGAACAAAATGAGCTGCTTCGTGGAAATCAGCATGCATTCAAGACGAATCGATCATGCGGAAAGCGTTCTCGCCCTTCGCATTAACCCCAGACTCTTGGATACTGGTAACAAGGTAACCGAGGAAGGTAACTTACTGGTTCAAATCATCGTCCGGTCGTCTAGATACAGGTTTTCCATACGATCTGAAAATCACTTACGACAAACTCTGTGACGCATCCGATTTCCTTCCCCATCCTGCTTCAGTCTGAGTCCGCAGCTCGTGGTAGTGCGGTAGCGTTCTCGCTTCCCACGCCCGGGTTCCCGGGTTCGATTCCCGGCGGGGTCAGGGATTTTCTCTGCCTCGTGATGACTAGGTGTTGTGTGATGTCCTTAGGTTAGTTAGGTTTAAGTAGTTCTAAGTTCTAGGGGACTGATGACCATCGATGTTAAGTCCCATAGTGCTCAGAGCCATTTGAACCATTTTTTGCTTCAGTCTGTATTTGTGCTTCGTCCATCCCATCGGCTGGACGTTAAGTCTTAATCTTTCCTGTTCTTCCTTAGGTAGCCTATTTTATCCGGTGTTTCTAAATTTTCAATAAACTTTTCATTCAGTATCACACTGACGCCATTTAATGAAAATACATTCAAATGAGGTATCAAACAAGGTTAGCGAGTGACTCGCAAAATTTCTTGACAGACTGATTACATCATGTTATCCTAGTTGAAGAGTCATCTACAAGTGATGAAGTAACACCAGGTGTGCCTAGGAGTGTGGGATCGTACCGTTGCTGGTCATGTCCTCGGTTACATTAATGAAACCGCAGATATTATTAGTTTGATTTCAGGCTTTTGGCAGATGATGCAGTTATCTATGAGAATATTCTTCCGTGCACAAACTGTAGTAATACCCTGTTGCAACTACACAAAGTACTATCTTCGTGCAAAGTCTGGCGGGTAGCGTTCGATGTAGATACATTTAAAATTGTGCACTTCACAATATGTGCGTATTTGAAGTGTAAACACACAGATGTAAATAAGACGAAAGTTGGGCTCAGAGTCATTGGAAGAAAAGTTGCAGCTTGTCTACAGTACAGGTTTCTTAGAAGTAACTTGTAAGGTTCATACTTGACGACTGTCTGATGGTCTACTGCACCTGTGTCACTCCGGGCTAACAGAATGACGACTGGCGACAGTGAATAAGAGAAGAGAGATGCCATCTGTTTCGTGATACTTTACTTAGGATATTCAGGTAATGTTCTTCCAGGACAGAAACTACATACGAGGGATATTCAGAAAGTAAGTTCCTATTGGTCAAGAAATGGAAACCACTTTGAAAATCTAATAAAGCTTTGCACATATGTGTTCGACAGGGTCTCTAGTATGCCTGTCGGTTGCATCACTTCGCTCTTTGCAGTTCCGAGTGCATGGTGAGCACATAAAATGCGTAGAAAATAGTGTCTCCCGCCAAGTATGAGGTCCCGCTGAGAGATTTCGTCTGATGTTATGCAGCTCACATTACAGAACTGTCATACGGTTCATACTTCGTGACAATTCTCGGTCGCAATCTGCAGGGGCAATTAAAATGCTCCTGCAGCGTTTTCAATGGGAAGTATTTGATCACCCGCACTACAGCCGATAATTGGCTCCCTCAGTGTTTCATCTCTGCTCACATTAACTACTGGCTATGAAGACAACATTTTCGCACAGACAACGAGGTACAGACGAGCGTAGAGAATTGGCGGAAAGCACAGGCGGCTGCCTTCTATGACGAGGGTATTGGAAAGTTGGTGTAACGGTACGGCAGATGTCCTGGCTGGAGCGGCGACTATGTAGAGCAGTGGCTGGAAGCTGTAGCTAACCGTTGCAGATAAAATATTTCTGATTATCATAGTGGTTCCCATTTCGCGACCAATCGAGACTTACTTTCCGAATAGCCCTAGTATTTTCCTTAGCCCTCCACGCATCTATCAAGTGCAGTAGATAACGAAGATAGAAGTTCGCTAATGAGTTCGTACAGAGCTGTACAAGCAGTTATTCTTCACATGCCCCATTCAAACACTGTTGAACATGACTGCCTTTAAGTAGGAAACTGAGATCAGTATATATATATATATATATATATATATATATATATATATATATATATATATATATATATATATATTCCCAGTCTTGAACTCTGAACTCAACACTGATCCATTGTTTTAATAAATCGTTAGGATGTTCCGATCCTGTGACTAAGGCGAAATACACTCCTGGAAATTGAAATAAGAACACCGTGAATTCATTGTCCCAGGAAGGGGAAACTTTATTGACACATTCCTGGGGTCAGATACATCACATGATCACACTGACAGAACCACAGGCACATAGACACAGGCAACAGAGCATGCACAATGTCGGCACTAGTACAGTGTATATCCACCTTTCGCAGCAATGCTGGCTGCTATTCTCCCATGGAGACGATCGTAGAGATGCTGGATGTAGTCCTGTGGAACGGCTTGCCATATCATTTCCACCTGGCGCCTCAGTTGGACCAGCGTTCGTGCTGGACGTGCAGACCGCGTGAGACGACGCTTCATCCAGTCCCAAACATGCTCAATGGGAGACAGATCCGGAGATCTTGCTGGCCAGGGTAGTTGACTTACTCCTTCTAGAGCACGTTGGGTGGCACGGGATACATGCGGACGTGCATTGTCCTGTTGGAACAGCAAGTTCCCTTACCGGTCTAGGAATGGTAGAACGATGGGTTCGATGACGGTTTGGATGTACCGTGCACTATTCAGTGTCCCCTCGACGATCACCAGTGGTGTACGGCCAGTGTAGGAGATCGCTCCCCACACCACGATGCCGGGTGTTGGCCCTGTGTGCCTCGGTCGTATGCAGTCCTGATTGTGGCGCTCACCTGCACGGCGCCAAACACGCATACGACCATCATTGGCACCAAGGCAGAAGCGACTCTCATCGCTGAAGACGACACGTCTCCATTCGTCCCTCCATTCACGCCTGTCGCGACACCACTGGAGGCGGGCTGCACGATGTTGGGGCGTGAGCGGAAGACGGCCTAACGGTGTGCGGGACCGTAGCCCAGCTTCATGGAGACGGTTGTGAATGGTCCTCGCCGATACCCCAGGAGCAACAGTGTCCCTAATTTGCTGGGAAGTGGCGGTGCGGTCCCCTACGGCACTGCGTAGGATCCTACGGTCTTGGCGTGCATCCGTGCGTCGCTGCGGTCCGGTCCCAGGTCGACGGGCACGTGCACCTTCCGCCGACCACTGGCGACAACATCGATGTACTGTGGAGACCTCACGCCCCACGTGTTGAGCAATTCGGCGGTACGTCCACCCGGTCTCCCGCATGCCCACTATACGCCCTCGCTCAAAGTCCGTCAACTGCACATACGGTTCATGTCCACGCTGTCGCGGCATGCTACCAGTGTTAAAGACTGCGATGGAGCTCCGTATGCCATGGCAAACTGGCTGACACTGACGGCGGCGGTGCACAAATGCTGCGCAGCTAACGCCATTCGACGGCCAACACCGCGGTTCCTGGTGTGTCCGCTGTGCCGTGCGTGTGATCATTGCTTGTACAGCCCTCTCGCAGTGTCCGGAGCAAGTATGGTGGGTCTGACACACCGGTGTCAATGTGTTCTTTTTTCCATTTCCAGGAGTGTATTATATCTTCAAGACTAAATTTCAGTCCTGGCGAGTATACGTAACCTACTGACTCTGTTCTGCTGTATTCAGTGTTCACCATAGAGACTGGGACTGAAGTTCACAATGATTTAAGCGTTGTAAATACCGATCAAAGCACCCTATCATTAAGATTGTGATAAACAACTGACTAATGTCAAGCTTTGCAAAGTTCCTGTACTTCATTTTGCGTGGCAAACGGGACTTTTTTTCTCTATTCGGTACCTACTTTTTTTAAATTACACTTTTTTGAGAAGAGATTTCCTTTATTAAAAAACAATGATTCAAGAATATACATTTCTCAAAAGACATCCAGGTTAGTGTCTGTCTGTTGAGTACTGGTTTTGATTTGCAAGGAGAACTATCACTTTTGTATGCAAGTACCAGTAAAACAGATTTTTAAAACTTGGGTATGTTTCCTCTTTGTTTAACAAATGTCATGAACCACGAAAATGGGATTTTTGTAAACCACATATTGGTTTGGTCTTGAATCAGAAGACTGGTTTAATGCAGCACTCCTCGCCAGTTTATCATGACCTAGCCTCTTCATCTGCGCGTAACTATCGCAACTGATGCCATTTCATTTGGCTTACTGTAGTCTCCTACAATTTTTACTCCTCGAACTTCTCTCAGTTACGAAATCGACGGTTCTTTGATGCCTTAGCATCTGTGTTATCCACCGTTCCCTCCTTTTAGTAAAGTGTTGCAATAAATTTCTGTTCAGTTCAGTACCTCCTCATTTGTTATCCTGATTCCAAATTTAATCTTCAGCTTTCTCCTAAAGAACCTTATTTCAAAAGTTTCTATTACCTTCTTATCTGAAACGTTCGTCGACCACGTTTCACTTCCTTACATCTAACTTTATATTCGATATTGACAAATTTCTCTCTTTCAGCATTTATTTTCTTGTTATTATCAGTCTACGTTTTATATCGCCTCTATTTCGGCCACCGTACATATTTTGCTGCAAAAAATAACAGAACTCGCGTACTACTTTTATTGCGTCATTTCCTAATCTAATTCCTCCAAAATCGCATGGTCTAACTCTACGTTTCATTACTCTTGTTTCGCTTTTATGATGCTCACCTTATAACCTCTTTTCACGTTACTACCCAAATCCGTTCAACTGCCGTTCCAAGTCCTTTCCCGTCTTTGTCAGTGCCACCATAAAACCTCGAATTTCTAGTTCACTCTGAAGTTTAATACCTTTCTCAAATATCTTCTTGGTTTCTTTCACAGCTTGCTCAGAGTACATATCGAATAGTTCCGGAGATTGGCCACAACTATGTCTCACTCCATTTTCGACTACTGCTTTCCTTTCATTTTCGTCGAGTCTCATATCTGTGGTCCGGCTTCTGTAGGAAGTCTACATAATTCCTCGCTTCTGTATGTTGTCCGTGCTATATGCATAATTTCAATGATTTTATTCCAGTCAACGCTGTCAAAATATTTCTCTAAATCTTTAAATTCCATAAATCTAGTTTCGCCTTTCTTCAGACTGTCTTCTAATAATACATTTTGAAAACAGTCCGTATTAAATTGTAGAATGTCATCACCTGAGAATCCTATGTCTTACTCTCCAATATTTCTGCTCACAGCTTTAGAGCGTGTGTACGTCACTTTATAATTGCCCTTTTCTCTGAGTACGGGAGAAGGTGCTGTCGCGGAACTAGCTGTTGCGCAAGCGTTTCAAATGCCAGCAAAGCCCCACGCCGAATGCGTCGTGTCGGCCAGGCGGGGTCCCGCGCCATTCACCGATGCTCCAATTGGCGGATATTCAGCGCGCCCGCCCTAACCCTTTGTGCAAGTCTGCGGGTCTTTCACGCAGCATACAATTCAATAGAGCGGCCGGGCAAGCGGTCTCCATGGCAACCAGGTCGTCGTTGTCCCGGCCCCGGCCACCAGAGGGTTGCAGCTGCCCCCGCTTCCCGCAGGTGTCCCGTCACCCTGTATCATCACGCCCTGTAGGACACACACACAAACGGTACCTTAACCTCACGATATCTACGATTGTCCACACTCCCTAATTTTGATAAGTGTTAGTCGATCATAGCAATTGGCGCTGTATATAAGAGCTGCTAAGTATACATTTTTTGTAGAATTGTTCGTGGCACTGATATTCCTGATACAGCCGCATAAAATAATCATTGCTGACGACGGTTAACACGGAGAGTCTACATTGACATCTATACTCCACAAGAGTGTGGCGGAGGATACTTCTGCTACCATGTTCGCAGTCGGATCATGACAACGCATCACAGTGGTTCAAAGATTGGCTACTTGCTTTCAGAAATTTGAAATTTAGGAATTCACAAAACGCAGAAAATATAGTAAGTCACAATTGGAACCTGTCACGTCATGGAAATATCTAATTGATACGGATACGAAGCTGAATGATCACACAGGCTCAGTCACAGGGCCCGCATCTCGTGGTCGTGCGGTAGCGTTCTCGCTTCCCACGCCCGGGTTCCCGGGTTCGATTCCCGGCGGGGTCAGGGATTTTCTCTGCCTCGTGATGGCTGGGTGTTGTGTGCTGTCCTTAGGTTAGTTAGGTTTAAGTAGTTCTAAGTTCTAGGGGACTGATGACCATAGATGTTAAGTCCCATAGTGCTCAGAGCCATTTGAACCCTCAGTCACAGGTAAAGCAAGCGTAGATTTCGGTTCGCTAGTAGATTACTAGGAAAATGTAATGAGCTCACACAGAAGATTGCTTACAAAACATTCATACCATCAATGCTGGAACACTGCTAAAGTGTTAGAAAATGGCTCTGAGCACTATGGGACTTAACATCTGAGGTCATCAGTCCCCTAGAACTTAGAACTACTTAAACCTACCTAACCTAAGGACATCACCCACATCCATGCCCGAGGCAGGATTAGAACCTGCGACTGTAGCGGTCGCGTGGTTCCAGACTGAAGCCAAACGGTACTAAAAGGGGACATTGAACATCTGTCAAGAAAGATAGCACGCACGATCACAGGTTTGTTTGGCACATAAAGTAGAGTCACGGATATTCTGAAAAAAGTGTACAGACAGGTGCTTGAAGGTAGACACAAGCTATCCCGCTAAAGTGAACTTAAGAAGTTTCGAGAAAGAATATTAACTAAGGAATCTAGTAATATATTGCAACGTATACGTATAGACCGTCAAGAGAGGATTAGACTAATTACGACTCCATAGAAGCGTTTACGGAATCATTCTTCTCGTGTTCCGTACGCGAGTGGAACAGGAAAAAATCTTAATACTTGATAGAAAGAAAGTATCCTCTGCCTTGTGCTTGAAAGTGGCTCGCAGGGTACTCTTGCAGATATAGATTACATTTATTTATTTTCAGGGTCAAATTTCAGTCCTCGTGAACGTTGTTACCTTCTGAGAGCCATCAGGTTCAAAGATGATGCGTTTCCCACCTCTATGTGATCCTGATGAGGTTCGCCGAGCACTCTTCCACTAAACGACGCAGATACCTCAAAGATGACGAGGAGTGTGTACTGTGTGGTCTGATGCAGATCATCCTCCTTCATTAATATGTCCGTTAAATTGATTTAGTACGTTCAACACTTTAGTTGTGTCCCACCAGACAAGATTAATGAGTCTCCTCTTCTTTGTTATTTATTTCATCTCTGTTGCTATCCGATTAAATTCGAAAAATCCCTAATTCAGCTATCCAGCTTCTGAAACAGATCTCGTTTCTCACTTGCCATCCCCGTTCATCATTTGCCGATTTCAGTCAAACGTTGAACTTCTGGAGGAAAGGAGTTCCTGATAGTTCAAATGACGACAGATTTCTGTTGCAGATTTGTAAAATCTACCAAATCGTTCTTTTAACCATGCTTTCTATGAAGACAGTGATCTCAAAAGGACAATTTGTTGCTTTGCTGCGCCTTCCATACTTTTTGTAAGCATCCTGACCTAAATTGTGTATTACTTGATTTAGCCTCCATGACATTTCTGCCGATGTGATGTGTATCATCTTTTCCGTGCACTAAAATAAAGTGCAGCCAGTGTATCATAACTTGAAATGTTGTAATTTACTTTCTTGTGAGCCAGCAGCCTGATAGAAGTCTTGTAATGACATTATAAATATGAATCCAAGCCCGCTGCGTCAACTGAATTTCTTTATTGCGATAGGCCTCTTTCTACTATAACTGCCATTGTAAAGGTATCTGCGAATAATACATAGAATTTTATCATTATCTGCTTAAATTTTTTGGTATTTACATGTTATGGCTCTGAACACTTATGGACTTAAATTCTGTGGTCATCAGTCCCCTAGAACTTAGAACTACTTAAACCTAACTAACCTAAGGACATCACACACATCCATGCCGGAGGCAGGATTAGAACCTGCGACCGTAGCGGTCACGCGGTTCCAGACTGTAGCGCCTAGAACCGCTCGGCCACTCCGGCCGGATATTTACATGTTATGGCTATATAGTGTGTGCAGTTCCGTCTAGTTATTCTTGACTTTTATTCCACATCGAAGCGTATTGTCGCTTATTATTTTGCTGTCTATATACAGCTAAGATCAAACGGTTAATCAACTAACTTCATACACCATATAAAGAACTTTGTAACCATTTAGCATCGTTGGTGCTACTGTCAAATGTGCTGTCAGAAATTCGTTACCAGGTAAATACGAACTAAAGTACGTTGGACAGCATGCACTAATGTGAAAAAGAGACAACAAGTTATCACAAAATCGATAAAATCCAAACATATATTACAGAATCACAGATAGCAGTTTGATAAGCTACAGAAGCCACCGATGTGAAATGTAAGTCAAGACTAACTAGACGTAAGTACCATTGTTCACACACACACACACACACACACACACACACACACACACACACACACACACACACACACCATATAGCCATAACAGGTAAATACAAAAAAAAATTAAGCAAATAATTATAAAATTCGCTGTATTATTAGCAGGTAGTCTGACAAAGGCAGTTATCGATGAAATACGGCTATCGCATCTAAAGGAATGTAACTGAAGTACTTCACTTCGATATTTGTAATGTCAGAACAATGAAATATTTTAAGTATTTACTTTCTCGTGAAATTTATACATTCGAATCAATAGCCACTAAGTAATTACAGCAACGAAGAAGGCATTCAAGAAAGTCGATGTACCAGCCCATGACAGTTTCCTCGATGTCAAGCCTGCACGGACGATGATGCCATTGCTCATCTTGCAATGTGTTTTGATTGGTACTTACCGTTCATGTTATTTGCAGTGCTCTGTTCTGTATTTCTTTCTCTTTTAGTGTACGCTCTTTCCCCACAAGTATGAATTGTTTATGAATATATTTTGTGCTCTGTAAAATTTTATGAAGAAAAGTTATAATGAATTCACTCTCATTCTATGCCGAACTGGGAATAAATGGAACCTGTGACGGAGGACGTTTACAGTTGATAGCTAGAATTGAAGAACGCTGATATGCACTGTTTAAGAAATTATGTAAGGAGAAAATATTGTGGAGTGATATTTGGGCAGTCACTTACGGAGAAGTGTGTTAAAAGGAGTACTTTAGGTGTATAGGACACAGTGTAGTTGTGTCGGAGAGTGCAGTGATAAGGACTGACGTTGGATCATTGCGCAAAGGCGACGCGTTAGAGCTGTTTGGCGAATTCTGTATTGAGCTATTGTTTGTTCAACGTATACACAAACTATAGAGGTAAAGAAGGAAGCCAGAGAAGAAGATCGAAGAGTTGAAGAATGGAGAAAGGTGTTTAATGGTGCAAATCCACAAGCGAGAAGAGTCGGAGGTACTTGAGAAATGAATAGTTGCGGATATACACTGATCAACCAGAACATTATAGCCATCTACCTAATAGCTGGTATGTCCATCTTTGGCACGGATAACAGCGGCGACGCGTCGTGGCATGGAAGCAGTGAGGCCTTGGTAGGTCGCTGGAGCGTGTTACCTAATTCCCTCAAATTCCGGGGAGGGGTCGATGAGCTCTGACGCCACGTTCGATCACCCTCCCCCGTCACCCACGCCTCCTCCCCCCCCCCCCCCCTCCATGTCTTCAATAGGGTTCAGATATGTCGAATTAGAGGGCAGCACATCAATTAGAATTCGCCACTGTGTTCCTAGAACTACTCCATCACACTCCTGGCGCTGTGACATGGGGCATTATCTTGTTGAAAAATGCCACTACCGTCGAGAAACATGATCGTCATGAAGCGGTGTACGTGTTCTGCAACCAACGTACGATACGCCATGGCCGCCATGGTGCCTCGCACGAGCTCAACTGGACCCATGGATTCCCATTTGAATGTTTGCCTGAGCACAATGCAGCTGCCGCCAGCTTGTGTCCGCCCTCCATTACAGGTGTCAAGGAGCTGTTCTCCTGGAAGAGGATGGATTCGCGCGGTCCCATCGGCATAACAAAGAAGATATCGGGATTCGTCAGACCATGCAGTGCTCTGTCACTGCGTCAACGACCAGTGCCGATGGTTACATGCCCATTTCAATCGCAGTTGCCGATGTCGTGGTATTAACATTGGCACATGCATGTTTCGTCGGCTGCGGAGGCTCATCGTTAAGGAGTGTTCCGAGCACTGAGTACTCTGCCCAGCCTTAAAGTCTGATGTTAGCCACAGTTCGGTGCCTGTCCTGTTTTACCGGTCTGTCCTGTTTTACCGGTCTGCCCAGACAACGACGTCCGACATCCATAATGAGGGGTGGCCGCCCAGTACCACGACGTCTGGACGTGGTTTCATCTCGGTTTCGCCACGCGTTGAAGACACTCACGACAGCATATCTCGAACAACCGATAAGTGCAGTTATCGAAATGGTCGTGCAAAGCCTCCGGTCGTCAATATCTGCCCTCGGTCAAGTTCAGAGAGATCTAGCGTGTCCCCATTCTACAGATGGACAACACGCTCGACTCGCCAGGTGCCGGTGCTGTCGCCTGGACGGGTTTATATCGTCAGTAGGTCGGTGGTCATAATGTTCCGGCTGATCAGTGTAGTCTGCGTTGAGTATCAGAAGTTTGTAATTCACGGATACTGCGCTAAGATGTACTTGTCGAAAAGGTCTAAAGAAATAATTACTCTCAAGAGTTAATTGGCCGGCCGTGGTGACCGCGCGGTTCTAAGCGCTTTAGTCCGGAACCGTGCGACTGCTACGGTCGCAGGTTCGAATCCGGCCTCGGGTATGGGTGTGTGATGTCCTTAGGTTAGTTAGGTTTAAGTAGTTCTAAGTTCTAGGGGACTGATGACCTCAGATGTTAAGTCCCATAGTGCTCAGAGCCATTTGTACCATTTTTAGAGTTAATTGTCTTGTTACAGAAAAAGCAAACTTATGTAAGAACCTGGACATGAGAATGAGCTGTGTACGAGGAAAGTAAAAAATGATATGGGAACATTGGAGTTTAAAAACAAAATTTTAATTAAGTAATTTTTATTTAATAACTGGGACGGCATAGCACGAATTTTCTGTGGAATGAAATTCTAAATCAGTGTGCACGCCTTTGAACAAGTAAATGCAAGTGGTGATGAACTTAACTAATGCAATATTGTGATTTCGCTAGAATTAGACATCAAATCCTGTTCGGTAGCTTTCCAGTGATTTGCTTCGGACTTTTATTTGCATCATGTTTTGTGAATGGACTATTTTTCGGAGCAAGATTTTGGTTGTACAAATTTTCAACGAAATTTGTTCATATCGGACACCGAGGCAGCCATTTGTAGCAGATAGGGACGATCCGCTACACCGGGAGAGGACCAGAGATAAAACTGCATTCAACTGCGGCCGGTGATAACAGAAGGTAGGAAGCTATGATACCCAACTCGCTAGCCACGGAAAGACAACAATAACAAACCGCAGTGTGCACTGCGCAAACTTCTAGTTCCGTTACAATCGTTGCAGTTAGTTACCCTACAGAATGTCACCAGTAAATTATCTAAAAAAATACAACAGAAAGCATTTTAACAAAATAAACTTTTGCAAATGAAATCGTAGAGATGTAGTAAGTTTCAAGACCTAAATCTGCATGACTACTATGCAAATCAAACGTTAAGTGTTCGGCAGAGGGTTCATGAAACCCTTCCAGACTATTTCTCGAATAGTATGAGGGTAAGATGAGCATCCAAAACTTACCGTTCCAGCTCTGATTATTCTTATTTTAGTACAAAGATTTTTTTCGCTTTCTGTCGGTGGGAATCAATACATTATTTTCGGATTCCGACGAGAAAATTAGTGAATAAAATTTCGTGAAAACAACTTGCCGCGGCCAAATATGCTCTTAGCTTAATTATTGTCACCCAACTGACGCCTCCCCCCCCCCCCCCCCCCCAATTTCACGATGATACAAAACGAGCTGCCCTTATTTGAACTTTTTCTGTGTTCTCCGACTATCCTATCTGGTAAGGATCCCGTATCGCGTTGCAGTACTCCAATCTAGTGGAGTCAGCGTCTTGGCAGATTCTTCGTATCTTTAAGTGCTCCGCCAATAAAGCGCAGTCTTTGGTTCGCCTTCCTCACAGCACTTTTTAAGTGATGAGTGCACGTTAAGTTGTTTGTAATGGCGACCACCAGGTATTTAGTTGAATCGACAACTTCTAAATTTGTGCGATTTACCGTGTAAACGGTGGAGGATCTCGCACATTTTATTTTTTTGGTATCAGTTGCCACTTTTTGCATCATACAGATATTTCGTCTTAATCATTTTGCAATTCGTGTGATCCTTTAATGATTTCACTAGACGGAAAACGTCACAATGCAACCAGTAAAAGTTGGCTGTTCATGTTCCAGTTGTGTCTGTAGATAGAGACAAAAGACCAATCACACTTCCTTGGAAAACGCCAGGTAGTACTTTGTTTCACTCGGCAGCTTGTCAGCAGTTACTGAGAACTGTGACCTTTCTGACGGGAATTCACGAATCCAGTCGCACAACTGAGACCATACTCCATAGGTACACAATTTGATGACAAGTCGCTTGTGAGGAACGTCGTCAAAAGCCTTCTGGAATTCTAGAAATATGGAATCAACTTGAGATCCCCTGTCGATAGCACTTCTTACTTCGTTTTAATCAAGAGCCAATTAGATTTCATAAGAACGATGTTTTCTGAATCAGTGTTGATTATGTGTTTTCCTTGGGGTTTTCATAATGCACGAACACGGTACATGTTCAAAAATACTACTGAAAATCGATGACACTGCAGTAGGCTTATAATTTAGCGGATTCCTTCTATTTCTTTTCTTGTGTATTGATCTGAACTGTGCAGCTTTCCAGTCCTGAGGTATGCATCTTTCATAGAACGAGCGATTGTGTACGACTGATAAAAGTAGAGCCATTTCACGAGCATACTCCGAAAGGAATGTCATTCGTAAACAATGTGAGCAGGAAGATTTCCCTCTATTGAGTGACTTAATTTGCTTCACTATAACGAAGGGATCTACTTGTAAGTTGCTCATAAAGACAGTTCTTTATTCGGATCATGGAATATCTACTGCAATTTCTTTCGTGAAGGAATTTCGGAAAACCACGAAGGTACTGATCGTGTCTTGCCGACCAGAATCACTCTTGATTTTCTGCCATATTTCGAGACAGATTTTCATTGCGTAAACTATTAAAAGCACTAGCATTGAAGTCTTCGTTAAATTTTTAAGCTTTTACTCGTACGTGTTTATTCCCCTGCAGTGAAAATCTAAAACTTTCTCGCAGGCAGACCTATTACACACAGTTATATGTGGGCTATTAAAGGTATTCAGCTATTATTTATAAAAACTTCTCATTGAAATACAGTAATTAGTGGTTTTGCATAGCTTAGGTTCGAAGGAAGAGTATGCGTTGAATTTCGCCTATTCTTCTATTTCGGTAGGAAGTTACTTTTTATTTTCTTTAAGGTTTAAAGAACGTAACAAACCAAACCAATATTTGTTTGAGTAGCAATCTGCATAACCAAGCAACCTGCAATAATATAAGTAGCACTTGCAATTGAGATTAAACACAGAAGATTAAACACAGATGTGAATCTTGGCTCCTATATACGTCCAGAACTTACATCGTTTTGCGAACAGTTGACTTTCATAACAGATTTGTCTGATGCACTTTTGGAATGCATGTGTGTATTTAAAATGTGAAGCAATGGCTTAGATGTGGGCTGGTCAGCTGTTACTTGTTGGTTGTATGCTGGTTGTAACTTGTACGTAGAGGAGTGGTTAAACGTTGTCGATCAGACTGACTTTTGAGTAGGCATTAAACAATCAGCTTACTTGAGAACCGTAGCGCACTTCAGTAAAGACAGTGACAGTTGATTAGCAAGAAACTGTGTAGTTGGCAATCGCTATTATTATTAATTCAACTTCTTATCTGGTGACGGTTGTCTGAACCGTGTTACATAGCACTGAAACAGACTACTAGATAGCACTGTAACGGAGTACGGGAAATAAAGTAACACTTGGAGCTGTCCAGACAATATAATTACTAGGTACAGCATAATTATCCATCGTTATAATTTTCATTTTATCCATTTGCCTCTCGTCTTTACACCTCAGTTCAAAATTAGGAGCCGAGTGGTCTGAGGCGTCTTGTTACGGTCCGCGCGGCTTCCCCCGTCGGAGGTTCGAGTCCTTCCTCGAGCATGGGCGTGTGTGTCGTCCGTAGCGTAAGTTAGATGAAGTAGTGTGTAAGCTTAGAGACCGATGACCTCATCAGTTTGGTCCCGTAAGACCTTAGCACAAAATTTGGAAAATGACCATTTCCAGTTTTGGTAAGTCAGTGCCATTGAAAAACAAATGAGCAAAAGGTTGTAAAATGAAAACCTCTGAAGGAATCGAGTGATACCACTGCTTACGGAAGGAGGCTTGGTCCCTATAACAGCGCTGAGGGCCAAAACTCGCCTCGAGAAAGCCTCGTGCGCTCGCCCACGTGACGAAAGAACTAGCACCTGCTAGATTCGTCTGTCAACTGTACTCAGTCGCGCTGGAAACAGAGGGATGGAAGCTTCAGTAGAAGAGCACAGAGGTGTAGAGCGTTTCCTAGCAGTGGAACAAGTGCGGTAACGGAAATTCAAAGAAGAATGGCGCAAATGTACCGAGACTACTTCCGTTGGAACTCCGACGTTCAATCCGATCTCTGGCGCTGTGACTGACTCGCGAGTCATCAATAAAGAGGGCACTCACGTGCTGGACAATGGCATTGGTAATACAGTGTGGCGTTCCAGATCGAGTGTCGTCAGCCAGCGACATCCGCCCTACCTCGAATCGCTAGTGCCACGCCTTGAATATTACAGCAGACACATGTAGTGCTTGTGCTATTCTTTGAGGAATTTCCGTTACCCGCACACATTCCGCTGTCAGGAACGGCACAAAAACCCTTCGCTGTTCCTTTGCAACATCCATTTTATCCATGAGTAAGTGCTGTGGACGGTCGATGTGTGTACTTGCTCGCTCTATGGTCACGTGGGTGTGTGTATCCATGGCTCTCTAACAGGGAACTTGGGGTCTCGGCTCTCTTACAGGGACCACTTCGTCTTCCATAGCCAGTGGTATAATTATCCCTTCAGCGGCTTTCGTTTTACAGTCTTTGGATTTTTTCTTTTTCATTAACACTATTATCCCAAAAGCTGCTCTCACTTTGTCAAGCTTAAACTGGTGACAATACTTTTCTTAATTACTTTATTCAATAGACCTCTTCATTGCCCTCCATTTCAGTAAACATCTATCTTCATCTGTGTACTGCCCGTCCTATTGTTTCCTCGTTAATAACACTCCATATCATCGAAACGCTGAGCTAATTTTTCACTCAAAGGCGACAGGTCGTTAATTCCCAATGACGTGAACGAAAGAATGGAATATATTATATCATTTGTATATTACAGCTTGCGAAAGAAGGTAGATTATTGTAGTAATTCATGCAGCAATCTAAATGGCTACGAAACATGTGAGTTTTTCTCCGAACCTACCAGGGCTACACCATTGAACCGTCCTCTCCTCTAGAACGACGACAGATAATCAAATGTTACTGACAGCATACTTAGCCTTAGTGATACTCATAAACTATCATTGCGTAAATCAACTATTCTTATGAGTGTATACAAACGAGGGCTGTTAAGTAAAGAATGATCATAATTTTTTTTTACAACATACCTTTACTCATCCTCAGCATTTTGATTGTCCTTCTCAAAGTAATCTCCCATGAATGCGAAGCACTTGTCCCAGAGTTTCTGTCAGTCTTCAAATACACGCTGGAAATCATTTTTTGAGAGGTCCTTCAAAATCGCCTCCGCAGCCTTCACCACTGCTTCTGAGGATTCATAATGCCTCTCACGAAGGCATTTCTTCATGTTAAGGAATAGAAAAAAGTTACATGGGGCTAAATCCGGACTATAGGGAGGGTGAGGGATGCACTTCACGTTGATTTTTGCAAGAGATTCAGCAACAACATTGATAATATGCGGCCGCGCATTATCGTGGTGCAGCAACAGCCTGCTTCATGGAAATGTGGTCTTTTGCGCCTGATATGGACTTGCAATGTTTTCAGGACATCCCTGTAGTATTGTCCAGTTACTGATGTGTGTACAGGTACAACATGCTGATAAACCATTCCATGAATATTAAAGAATGAGATGACCGTAACTTCCAAAGCAGAAGCAACCACTTTTGCTTTTTGGGGGTTGGTAATGAAGAAGATGTCCACACTGAGCTTTGCTGTTTGCTCTCAGGATCAAAATGATGTAGCCAAGTTTCATCAGCAGTGATCACATTTCAAAGAAACTCCGGATCTTCCTCTGACATCAACTTTAACTAGATGCAGACCTGCATGCCAATGTCCTTTTGTTCGGGAATCAACAGTCTTGGAACCCATCGACCACAAGCACGTGACATGTGTAATTATTCTGTCACCAACGTGTGGGTAGCACCCAATGAAATTTCAGTATTTCAGAAAGTGATCTTAAGGTATTTCGTCGATTCTCTCTCACAATGACAGCAGCAGTGCTGATGTTTTCTACCGTAAGAACAGTAACTGGAGCACCGGGTCTACCTTCCTTTGAAACTGATTGTCTCCCCTCTTTATACATTTTTAACCACCTTCGAGCTGTGCTGTAGGGAAGAACAGCTTTCCATAGGCCTCCTGTATCATCGTACAGGCCTCAGCTGAAGACTTGTTGAGACGAAAGCAGAATTTCAGAGCCGCATTTTGTTCCTCGGATTTACGTCCATTGCAGCGGTAGGCGATACTGCCTGAGCTTGCCTGCCTCTCATAAGTGGGAACCAGGAGAAACAATAATGAAACTACTACAGCGTGTTTGTTGCACATTAAGCTAACAGAAATCATAAGATTAAATTTTAGCACGAGATATTATGACCATAAAAATTATGATCATTCTTCATTGAACAGCCCTCGTACATACGCATTAATAGCAGAGAGCAGCGATTGCACTGCTAGAGACCAAATGTAATTTTACCGCCTGCAGCAAGCTATTATAGCTCTCCATATGTACGCCTGTTTTAAAGACAATGGGCAGCTGCGCCGTTATTTAAAAGGAGAGGCTTAAAATTATCTCTTCCATAGAAGAAAACAGGGGTAGTTACTTTCTAAGACTATAATCTAAGCATCGTATATAACATGCACAGCTATAAACCTATAACTATAACAACAGAGGCTGCGCTTTGGATGGCACAATACAAAAGATGACGCTAATTTCATAATTACGTAAAACGTTTCGCACTGACAGCCTCCGTGAGCGTAGAACATGACTTTCGAAATATGTTAAGGGGACTTTATGCGAACAGCAATTATTCGGCATTTTTTACAGTGTCATGGAGATTTACTAGCGGTCAGAGATGAATAAATTTGCGAAGTTCAGAATCACTAAGATGCGAGATTACAGAGCTACATTACTTATCAGAGCTTTCCAATTTGTCAGCAGCAGCAGCAGTAAATCATACAAATCTAAAGGCTGTCAATTAAACTAAATAGTTTGTGATTACAGGTACGAATAACTTAAACTGGAACGATCACATAGATAAGGAAAGCATGTGAGGAAAGCATGCCAAAGACTGCGATTTATAAGCATAACATGTAGAATACCGCCGGCCGGTGTGGCCGTGCGGTTCTAAGCGCTTCAGTTTGGAACCGCGGGACCGCTACGGTCGCAGGTTCGAATCCTGCCTCGGGCATGGATGTGTGTGATGTCCTTAGGTTAGTTAGGTTTAAGTAGTTCTAAGTTCTAGGGGACTGATGACCTCAGATGTTAAGTCCCATAGTGCCCAGAGCCATGCCACGAGTGTGAGACGCGAAGTGGGGTAGCAGTCATTAAAACAAAGACGTTTTTCGTTGCGGCAGGATCTTCTCATGAAATTTAAATCACCAACTTTCTCTTCAGAGTGTGAAAATATTTTGTTGGCATCCACGTACATAGGGAGAAATGATCATGAGAGTAAAATAAGAGAAATGAGAGCTGACACGAAAATATATAAGTGTTCGTCTTTCGTGTGGTCTGTTCTGGAGTGGGACGGTAGAGAAATAGCTTGAATGCGGTTCTATGAATCCTTTGCCAAGCACTTAATTGTGAATTTCAGAGTCATCATGTAGATGTAGATGTAAATTCCGTACAGAGCAGCTGCAAAGGCTGTCGAGCTTAATTCTCAAGACTGCTTGATTATTGTGTGATATATAACGATTCACGCAGTACGAACCGGATCTTCGTACAGCAAAGTAACTGATTACTAAAATAAAGTAGATAGGCTGAGTCTGTAGATCCAGAACTATACGAAATGGGGTTTACTTTCTGATCCACTGGTTTCTGTCCCTACATTAAAGATACGTTCGTATACGTTACATGACTCATTGAGAATAAACTATCTCCCTCCTCAACAATGAGTCACTCCCACTAGCTGTATTTGTGACATACGCGAATATCTTCCAAGTACGCCACACAGCCGATCAGATGGAATTCTTCTTTATGTGAATCTTTATGTGAGCTCTGGACAATGCGTTGAACAACAAAGTGTCATACTGATTCCTGAGTCTATGCAGTCGATTTTCTTCAACCGCACAGAGCGAGGTGGCGCAGTAGTTAGCATACTGGACTCGCATTCGGGACGACGACAGTTCAAACCCACGTCCGGCTATCCAGATTTAGATTTCCCGTGATCTCCCGAAATCCCTTCAGGCAAATCACGGGATGGTTCCTTCCCCATCCTTCCGTAATCCGAGCTTGTGCTCCGTCTGTAATAACCTCGCTATCGACGGGACGTTAAACACTACTCTCCTCCTCCTACTGCTTCTTCAGCCGCTGGTCGTCAAGACCTTTCATACGCGTCGCAATATCCGAAGTTACAGCGCTTGCATGGCCAGTTTGATCCTGCTCATGGAAGGAACTTGTGTGACCAGAATTTGCCCGAAAAGTGAACGTGTGATGGAATACAGTACAAGATGTTCGCAATTAATTCACTATTAATTCCGAACCTGTCGTCAGAGTCTCAAGAAGTAAGAGAGCACTTGCGGTGACACAGTGGTTTAGCCCCGTTTTACCACTGGGTTTATTGCACCTCCCATTGAACTTTATCTTAGAAGTTCTAAGTATTTGTATGATGATGGCAGTAGCTGAAGCGTCACAACGGTCGCTGACTCACTAAGGGAACTGATCATCCAAAAAATCATTACGACCACTGCCCAGCACAAGAACAAATTCCGCCTGGTAGCACTGCGGACGTGTGGTGCGGTAGGGAATGTATATAAGCAGAGCGTAGACGAGTAGGGAATCATTCTAGCAAAGATATGAACCACAAATATGGAAACACATTGACGTAAGCGGAACTGATAAAGGACAAATCGTTATGGTCCAGCGTCTGGAACCAGCATCTCGGAAACGACAAAGCTGATCGGATGTTCGTGCGTTGCTGTGATGAGCACTTATAGATAGTGGCTGAAGGACGGTGAAACTACGGATATGCGACGAGGTACTGAACATCTGCGCGTCATCACAGAGCGTGGCGGTCGGAAGCTTGACCGCTCTATAAAGAAGGATAGGAGGTGATCTCCAGCAGACCTGACGTCAGAGTACAATGCTGATGTAGGCACGAGTGTTTCAGCGCGCATTGATGAACACGGGGCTCCGCAGCAGACGGCCTCTACGTGCTCTCATGATGATTTTAACATCGTCAACTTCGCTGCATTGGGCACGGGATCGTTGGCGCTCGGATATGCCGTCGTCGGCTGCTCGATACATGCACTGCTTTACGAACGCAAGCCGATGGGAGCAATACATTGTTATGGAGGGTATTCACTTGGGTTTCCATGAAACCTGTGGTTGTAACCGGAGAGACCATGGCAGCTATGAACTAGATGAATATTATTGCACCGAGCGAGGTGGTGCAGTACAGACCTGACAACGACGGAGCAAGCTGTGAATAACGTCATCAATCTCATGTTGAGGTAATAACGCCCATTCTTCCTGCGTAACTGCTCCCAAGTCTTGGGAGTGATTGGTGGATGCTGGTCTCCCTAGTGCACACTGGACTCGTATTCGGGAGGACGACGGTTCAATCCTGCGTCCGCCCATCCTGATTTAGGTTTTCTGTGATTTCCCTAAATAGCTTCAGGCAAACGCCGGGACGGTTCCATTGACAGGCCACGGCCGACTTCCTTCCCGATCCTTCCCTATTCCGATGAGACCAATGACTTCGCTGTTTGGTCTCTTTCCCCAAATAAACCAACCAATATTACTGCGGACCATTTGCATCGCTTCATGCTTTATGTTTTCCTCGCCGGTGATGGCATCGAACAGCAAGATGACTGTCCCTGTGATAATGCCAGAATTTTGCAAGGTTGCGTTTATTTTGCCACAAAACAACATGAACAGGTGACAGCAAAGTAGAAACAACGTAAAAAATACAGAACGTAAACAGCTGCAACATGCGTAACAGCAGACTAAATGTTCTTCATTTTTTCAAATTAAAAGATTTGCACACACATTGGGACAACTGGTTAATGTGCTCACTACGGGGTGTGACCACATCTGGCAGCAGTACAGGCCTGACAACGACAGAGCATGCTGTGAATAACGTCATCAATGTCATGTTGAGGTAATAACGCCCATTCTTCGTGCGGAACTGCTCGCAAGTCTTGGGAGTGATTGGTGGATGCTGACGTGATGCAACCCGTCTCGGCTCTTGGCTGGTCCCGGCAGAGGTTCGAGTCCTCCCTCGGGCATGGGTGTGTGTGTTTGTCCTTAGGATAATTAAGGTTAAGTAGTGTGTAAGCTTAGGGACTGATGACCTTAGCAGTTATATCCCATAAGATTTCACACACATCTGAACATTTTGCAACCCTAGTGAATCCCAGACATGCTGTAGATTCAAATTGGAAGAGCGATCAGGCCACGCCATGCATGCAGTACCTTCCGTTCCCAAGCAAACATCAGCCATTCGTACTCTATGAGGTCGAGCATTATCGTTCATCAGTACGAATTCTTGGCGCACAGCACCTCTCAACAACCGTATTTGAGGCCCCAAGACCTCGTGACGATACCTGTCAGCAGTTAAACCTTTCCAGTTCACACGTACAATATCATGAAGAGATGTTCCGAGAGATCAACATAATACCTCCCCACACCATTAGCAATCTTCCTGTTTATCGGTCTCGAAATTGGGAGTACATAGAAAGAAGGATCCTTTATTGTATGATTATATGATAGCGGAACAAACACTGGTAGCAGTTACTTCTGTAAAAGATGTGGGAGTATGCGTACGGAACGATTCGAAGTGGAACGATCATATAAAATTAATTGTTGGTAAGGCGGGTGCCAGGTTGAGATTCATTGGGAGAGTCCTTAGAAAATGTAGTCCATCAACAAAGGAGGTGGCTTACAAAACACTCGTTCGACCTATACTTGAGTATTGCTCATCAGTGTGGGATCCGTACCGGGTCGGGTTGACCGAGGAGATAGAAAAGATCCAAAGAAAAGCGGCGCGTTTCGTCACAGGGTTATTTGGTAAGCATGATAGCGTTACGGAGATGTGGCAGACTCTGCAAGAGAAGCGTTCTGCATCGCGGTGTAGTTTACTGTCCAGGTTTCGAGAGGGTGCGTTTCTGGATGAGGTATCGAATATATTGCTTCTCCCTACTTATACCTCCCGAGGAGATCACGAATGTAAAATTAGAGAGATTCGAGTGCGCATGGAGGCTTTCCGGCAGTCGTTCTTCTCGCGAACCATACGCGACTAGAACATGAAAGGGAGGTAATGACAGTGGCATGTAAAGTGCCCTCCGCCACACACCGTTGGGTGGCTTGAGGAGTATAAATGTAGAAATCATGTTCCACGTTCCTTTCAGATGCGAATCCGTTGAGAACCACTCTCCAGACAAAATCGGGACATGTCCGTGAAAAGAACATTGGCCTACTGTTTAACTGTCCAGGTGGCATGTTGACGACTCCACTCTAGACGTTTCCTTTTGTGAAAACGCATCAGAGGCACACCTGCAGCAGGTCTCCAACAGTGAAGGCCACTCTGTCGAAGCCTTGTCTACACCTTTTGCCTCGATACAACGCGTCCAGTGGATGCTTCGAGGACAGAAGCCAGTTGCTGCGCGTTCTAGGCGGTACTGTCGTGCCCTTACAGCCACATAACGGTCCTCTCTTTCTGATGTCACACGTGATGAGCCCTGCTCTGGTCTTCGTGATACCGTTTCGGTCTCTATAAACTGTCGCCACATCCGAGAAACAACAGAACGATTCACGTTAAGCCATCGGACCACGTGAGTTTGCGACTGGCCTGCTTCCATTATTCTTATGGCTCTCCAACGCAGAGAGTCTGGTATGCATCTTGTCGGTGCCATACTGTACAGTCTGTGACTGCGTACACAGCAGTTGTGGATGTGGGACTACCCACAAGTCACCACCCCGTTTGATAGGTGCCCTGACATCATCGTTGGCGTTGTTTTCCGTTGATCGAAATGCCACATTCCGTACAGAATATGATCGTTCGGACATCTGTTGACAGTTTGTATGATTATATCGTGGATTAGACAAGGGACGGGGAATAAGCGGTTTCTTCCTTTAATTTTGGACACCAGTGTAAAACGCTATCTGGCCTGCAATTTACAGGAACTGCGTGACTTGCACTAGACGTCTACTGCCACAAATGTCCAGAATACCAAGGACATTTATAATCCATCTGACACAAAATCGCTGCTGTATTGGTTCCAAAGGTAGACTGGCGCGCTATCAAGCAGGTGTCGGCATATTTTGTCTCACGTGTAGTATCCAGCTACATAATTTATTGGGAGCGCATTGAATGAGAGCAAGATTTTAATGCAATAGCAGAAGACTGAGATGCGTGACAAAATTACGCAATATGCATGAAGTTTTAACATATTTATTCTTTCTAGTACGCCACTCCTACAGTCGAGTCAACTTACGAAACTCCCTGACACCTGTCAGCACTTTTGACAGCTTTCAACTCCGAAATGTAAAACTGCTGTAAGCGAAAACAATAGTTGTCTATATAGCTATGAAGAGGCGTTGCCGTAGACAAGTTTACAAAATCGCGTTGTAGACATGCGAAGCAGCTGCGCCCAGCGTACAGAAACTTCCGGCATACCGTAATTACACAATCGTGTATTATGCTTATTTCTTTGTACGACTGTTTCATAATTTCAAAGACGTTTTCACGAATATGTAGAAATAAAATTTTTCATTATTACGCTACAAACACGGTTCAGGTTTTGTTTTTGTTTCTGTTAGGAAGTTGGCAAAATGAATACCCGGGCAATGCTGGGTTGTATAAAAATTTGAACAGTGTCGTTCTCATAGTTATTTATTGTCTACTTCAGTCCTTTTAGCCGTTGGAAGATAAGTATACGCTTTGTTTTACATTACTGGTATCATTGCTATAGTTACGGAGCGATCATAAATATAGCGAAAAAAGAGCTTGATGATACTTTCAGGATCCAACGCATCTGACAGAACTGAATTTTCTTTTTGCACTTAGTTTCACTTAATTCGGAGCAGAAATTACGCAGTAACACTACATAAAATGTGTATTAAAATAGACAATAGTTACAATACTGTCTGTAACATAATATGCATATGAATGTAACAATCTTCAACAATGGAGAAAAGAGTTCTAGTGGTGCGGATGCTCTGCAAAACAGTAACTTTTCTTAACCCAATGTAATCAAAACCTGTGTATGTGGGAGGAGGACATTTGCATCTATACGGTGTGAGCTGACGATTTTTAACTGCCAGGCGTCCCATCGACGACGAGCGTCTTACAGTAGCTTGCAGTAAACCTTATTTTTTTAAAAAAATAAAAAAAGTGGCCTGACTTAGTTGAATGTTTCGTTACAGACTCCACTAGCTGAGATTCGGGAAAATTACTGAAAACCTTATCTACAAATAAAGCCATTTCTCAATTAGGCTGGTTTAAATGGCTCAAACACATCAAAAACGGTCTACCAACAAGTGGAACAGGTAACTGTAAGATGGCTTGCAGACTGTGGATGTATCTGTACAGGAGTTGGACAAAAATATGGAAACGCTTATGCTTGAACATAAACGCAGATGCTAGCCACGCCTGCTGGTTGCGCTGTTGTATTAGTCCACAATCAGAATATGTGCAATGTCTTCAATACGTTGCATGTGTGATTCATGTTCAGAATAGTGTTCTGTGTAGTCGAGAATGAATTATGTTGAATTCGAACGTGGACAAACTGTTGGTGCTCGCATGATTGGTGCTTCCGTAGCCAAGGAAGCCGAAGTGTTTACTGTTTCAAGAGGAACCATGTAGAAGATTTATACCACATACAGGGAAAGCGGAAAAACATTAGAGAAAGACGGTGTTGAGTGATCGTGATGAACATTCATTGAAGAGGACTGTGTCAAAAAATAAGAGAACGACAGCTACAAAAGTCGCTGCAAAACTGAATGTCGCATTCGTGAACCGTCAACACTAAAACAAGACGAAGGCTCTCCAGAAGCAGGGAGCTATAGGGCGAGCTGGAATTCCAAAGCCACTAACCAGTGATGCAAATGCCCGTAACAGGAAAACACGGTGACAAACCCATAAATGATGGGCTATGTAACAATGCAAGAATATCATTTGATTGGATGAGTCTTGTTTCACACTATTTCCAACTACTGCCCGAGTTTACGTCCCAAGAGTGAAGCACAGCGGGGGTCTCGGTGACGATTTGGGCAGCCGTATCGCGGTATTCCGTGGGCTCCGTGGTTACTTTACAAGATAGCATTACTGCTTCGGATTATGTGACCAGTTTGACTGATCAGGTTCATCCCCGGTACGATGTAGGTTCTTCAGTGGTGATATGTTCCAAGGCGACACTGCCGCTGCTCACACAGCTCGCACCATCCAGCACTGGTCTCGTGAGCACGAGACTGAGTTTTCGCTCTCCTCTAACCACGAAAGTTACCAGATCTGAACTTCATGGCGCCTTTGTGGTCTACTTTGCTGAGAAAGGTGCGTTATCGCTATCTACTTCCGTCATCGTTTCTTGAACTGGCCGCTATTTAGCAGGAAGAAGGTATAAGATTCATTTGAAAACCACACAGTACATGTATCTATCCGTTCCAATACGACTAGGAGGTGTTTCGAATGCTGACGGTTTTCCTACGCCGTATTAGGAGTGGTAAAGTGTTGCGTTTGTGTTGTTGCCGTATTTTTGTCCACGCCCGGTAGATGTAGAATGCACTTTCCGATCCTGAACTGTCAGCGAATGCATTGCAGGAGAGAAAAAGAAATGAATACAAAAATCTCCACCAGAGACTGACACGAAGCGAAAGTAATCCCGTTATTTATCACGTCAATGTGATTGTATTGAGGAGTTCCTATATAACAGAACGCATCATGTCATTCTCAATGGAGAGAAGTCTTCCGAAGTAAGAGTGATTTCAGGTGTGCCGCAGGGGAGTGTCGTGGGACCGTTGCTGTTCGCAATATACACAAATGACCTCGTGGATAACATCGGAAGTTCACTGAGGCTTTTTGCGGATGATGCTGTGGAAAATTGTACTGAAATGCAGGAGGATCTGCAACGAATTGACGCATGGTGCAGGGAATGGCAACTGAATCTCAATGTAGACAAGTGTAATGTGCTGCGAATACATAGAAAGAAAGATCCTTTATCATTTAGCTACAATATAGCAGGTCACCAACTGGAAGCAGTTCATTCCATAAATTACCTGAGAGTAGGCATTAGGAGTGATTTAAAATGGAATGATGATATTAAGTTGATCGTCGGTAAGGCAGATGCCAGACTGAGATTCATTGGAAGAATTCTAAGAAAATGCAATCCGAAAACAAAGGAAGTAGGTTACAGTACACTTGTTCGCCCACTACTTGAATAATGCTCACCAGTGTGGGATCCGTACCAGATAGGGTTGATAGAAGAGATAGAGAAGATCCAACAGAGAGCAGCGCGCTTCGTTACAGGATCATTTAGTAATCGCGAAAGCGTTACGGAGATGATAGATAAACTCCAGAGGAAGACTCTGCAGGAGAGACGCTCAGTAGCTCGGTACGGGCTTTTGTTGAAGTTTCGAGAACATACCTTCACTGAGGAGTCAAGCAGTATATTGCGCCCTCCTACGTATATCTCGCGAAGAGACCATGAGGATAAAATCAGAGAGATTAGAGTCCACACAGAGGCATACCGACAATCTTTCTTTCCACGAACAATACGAGACTGGAATAGAAGGGAGAACCGGTAGAGGTACTCAAAGTACCCTCCGCCACACACCGTCAGGTGGCTTGCGGAGTATGGATGTAGATGTAGATGTAGAATGTGAAACATATGATGCATTAAATGAGAGGGAAATCTACAACTTAAGAAAAATTAAATCAGTCGACAGACAGTTTTGAAAGAATTTTGGAAAGACATCTTAGACGCACTGGTTCGTAGAAACGACAGCAGAGCATTTATATCAGGACTGAGTGTCAAATCGTGGCTGATAACTATGTATAAAGTTTACACCTAGAAACAGATATAAAAGAACGATAATAATGGAAATGCAACGGTTCTTTACACAAAATACGAAAGGCATTTAGGTATCGAATTCAAAGCAAACGTAAACAACACGCTTATTCTCTGTTCCTACTTTGTGCTTGTATAAATAGTGCCTGTCCTCATCTCCTCAAGCTGATATGGGGAAACCTCTGCAGTTACGGTTCGCTGCTGAAAAGTAGAACTCTTGCCAAATAAGAAGCACTTTGCAGCTGCTCTACTACACAGCAGTCTGATGAAAGATGTTACCGCTACAACATTTCAAAAAATTATCGAGGCAGTGTATGCTTCTTATTGAAAACATTTGTGGGAAAAACTCCACAATGAGCATTGCAATATTTTAACACAGATATACGTTTATCTAATATTCATGTGGTTAATGTTCAAAGCATTCGCTGTCACTAGATATGAAAACGGCATCATGTATGTACAGTGCAACAGAAGATGTTATAGACTCGCCATTAATAATATTTAAGGATGAATAACAAGTTTTTACTCTACTCAAATCAGTAGAACAAAAACAGTGTATTTGTATTTCAACCTTAAATATGGAAATATTGCAGCAAAAAGTAACGGAAGAATGTATAAACAAGGTTAACAATTTTTATTATTCTGTGCTAGAAATAAATGTCTGGATGGCCTTAAGAGCAGAACTCTGTCTAAATGCTGAGGTAAAAATAAATTCATCGTGATTAATTAAGGCTAAAGCTATCCTTAACCTGAAGGATGCTTTGAAAACTGTGTACTTTTGCAGGCACTGTTCTGTTGGAGCTGCCATGTCCTAGTCTTCCGCCGTCATTCGAGCTGAAATCGAGACAGGATAAGAGAAACTATAGTTAAACGTTCACTCTGACGCATGGTATAGCCTGGTATTTTTCATACAAACAAATCATTACTAAAGGCGACAGAAGCGGTTAGTGAGAGGAGAAAATGGGAGGAGTGAGTGAGAACTGAATGCCGCACCTTTCGATTTGTAGTACGACTCCTTTCCCCTTCACCATCAAGCCACACCCCTCTTAAAATTTGTAACTGTGATAATGACTCCTGCGATTGGCTACGGAGATAGAACTTAATAATCATTAGTGTTTCCGCAATTGAAGCAGTTAGTTCATTATTTTTCTTTAATTTCATGGCATGCTTCTAGTAATAGATATTAAGTCGTTGCTATAGGATTATCAGCTTTTGGTCATCGATCTCTGTAGTCTCAGGGTAGAGATTCTGTCTTATAAAGAGCCGGCCGCGGTGGTCGTGCGGTTCTGGCGCTGCAGTCCGGAACCGCGGGACTGCTACGGTCGCAGGTTCGAATCCTGCCTCGGGCATGGGTGTGTGTGATGTCCTTAGGTTAGTTAGGTTTAAGTAGTTCTAAGTTCTAGGGGACTTATGACCTAAGATGTTGAGTCCCATAGTGCTCAGAGCCATTTGAACCATTTTTTTGTCTTATAAAGACTGGCCCTTTTTCTCTTCATTTCTCTTTTTGGGCTGTTAATTGCCTGTTAAGGTACTCATATTTTTCTCAGTCTACCAGGATTTCATTGTACTTTTGATGTTTATTTCTTCATTTCGCGATTCATTCCTTTCAGTAGTTCATTCCACTTTATTTTACCTTCTTCTAACTTTTCTTCAATGTCCCTTGCGTTAATTCGATTCTCGAATCAGCATTTCTGATTCTATATATTCTTTTAGGTCCCTTGACATTTCTAAAAACCTCTTCACAGTACTCTGTATATACACTGCCTGCTTCTTGTTTACCACTCATGATTTACTTCCTTCTAATGGTGTTAGTAGAGCAACAACTTACAAGAATGAAATCACATCTGTTTCAGAGTTCCATTTTACGGATATCTGCTAATTTTTCAGCAAATATTACTGAAGTTACTCAATTTATATCATATATCTTTACTAAAATTATGTCCACCCCCGGTAGCTGAATGGTAAGCGAGACGGATTGTCAATCATCTGGGCCCGGGTTCGATTCCCGGTTGGGTCGGGGAATTTTGTCCGCCCAGGGACTGGGTGTTGTGCTGTCCTCATCATCATCCTCATCGACTGCAGGTCGCCGAAGTGGCGCCAAATTGAAAGCCCGCCACCCGGCGAACGGTCTGCCCGACGGGGGGCCCTAGCCATACGATTAAATAAATAAATCAAAATCATACGTTATATCACAGACAGACTGCTTGAAGTGTTTGACTTTTTCCTGTACTTAATAGTTAATGAAATTTTCAGCTTGTATTCGTAATAACAAATTTTATTATGTTCATAAAAAGCAATCTGCAAGTCATTCTTAAAAATGGTATAGCGTAAGGTCCTCAGTATAAATGACTTTAATACTGGCGTTAACCAGCTGTGAGAAGGTGTTTACGTTAAAGCTCCAGATAGGCTACTACATCTACATCGTAGATGTAGATATTAATTTCGGTAGAAGATGCACAAAATAGTCAGAAACAGTGTGGAAAGCTTGCAAGGGCGTAGCATGGGACGCTGTGCTGAGAGATAAGTGACAGGAAGAAATTCGATACGTTGCGTCTTTTCCGAGTTAGCATTGAAGCCAATGAGGTCGTTGCGCGAGCAAATCCAAACAGCCTGCAGAGACATGGTCGCCAAACTTATTCTTGATTCGGTTTCCTCAAACGGAACAAGCGTAGCTTTTGTTCACTTAACTTATATTTATCACTTCGGGAAAAGGCATATTTCAACTGGAAATGAGCAGTTAAAGAAATGGCAACTCATGGACTCACAGATGTCTGTGCATTACCGCATTTTGGCGCGTGCTAGTGTTCGAATTTGCGCACCCAACGACCTAACTGGCTAATTTCAGAGCTAAATAATTCGGAAACTGCGCAACGTATCAAATTTTTTTCTCGACAGTTATTCCTCAGCATAACCTCCCCTGCAACATCCTGACAAGCTTTTCAGACTCTTTCTCACCACCCTGTATAGCATCCCTACCTGGATCTGTCAGTTGTTGCTCAAGATCTGACATAAAGGATGGGTTTTACACATGCTTTGAATTTCAGATATTGAATGTTAGCAGGTATCCTCGCTATTTCCAAGCCTGTCTGAAAGAACTTACGCTGTGGACGATCGACTGTTATACAAAATACTTCGAAATTAGTTCGCTGACTATGGAATCCTTAACATCAGCTGTGTATGAGTCCTGGTCCGGCACAAATTTTCATATGTCAGTGTTGTGTTGTAGATCTGTCCTTAACACGACTGACGTCAACGAATTCGCAGGCAGCGAATTAATTTCGAAGGGATATCATCTGTACTTCGTTATAGTCCATAGTTTTTCTCTTAAAATATTATCGAAGATTGTATAAATATTAATTTGAGAAATGCTGGAGGAAATGTTAGTTTATTGAAATGAGGCTTGGTTCCCTATAGCTTGTATTTATTTGAAGAAAGTCATATTTAAGAATTAATATTTAATGATACATAGTAAAAAATAATCTAAACTAAATATTTCACCACGAAACAATGAAACAGTAAACCTACAACAATAAAATGAAATAGTATTGTCAGCCGCAAACTGCACTTGTGCTCTTAAATACCGAGATTATTTCACTGTATTTATTGCACACTAGGGTTATTTAACTATATTAGTGCGTTCTACTGTTGACGGCAGATAACATTGTGCATATGTATAGTATTATAGTATTTCCTTTTCTGTATTATTTTTAATTTTAGTTCTCGACGCCACAGTAAGAACTGTAACCAATAGGCTGACGTAAATAATTTTATGCGAGTGTGACGCATTGATTTACGAGTGTTTCGTGACCACGTTCAACACATACCGCTGCATTGACAGATTATCGAATGTATCTCATGATCTGTCCTTTACGATACAGAGTGACGATCGGTTGGTTGAAACTGGAATGAAAATTTATGGCATCGGTAGCCACGTCCTCCCCCCTTTTTCCCATTAGTCGTCTGACTGGTGTGTTAGACAAGGCCCGCTATGGTTTTCGTTCCTGCATCAAGCTCGTCGCCTCAGAGCAGCACGTTGCATATGTTCCAGTCTCTGGCTTCTCTCAGAGCTTTTGCGCTCTACAGCTTTCTCTAGTACCAATGAAGTTATTCCCTGTCGTCTTAACACTTGTTCCATTACCCTGTCCTCCTCGTCACTGTTCTCCATGTACTCGTTTCCTCGTTCATTCCGCAGTTTTTGATCTTCCATTCTCATTGTTGCGTCTGTATTTTCACATATTGTACAGGTGGCCAGCGAAGGAGTCCCTGATTTCAAATGTAAGTAACTCGAAAACTGGGATCGATAGACGAGTGCAGCAAACGATATGTTTATTGTGAAAGCCGTAAGAATTTTTTGTACACGTTATATTGAAGTTTTGAGTTAGTTCTAAAAGCTGCTATCAGATGGCGCTGTAAGAGGTTGAAATCATGTATTCCACTGAACAACGTGTTTTTCTGGAACTGAAATGCCATAGGTTAGAACACAGTCCTACGTCAACAAGGCGCAGTTTTCAGACGCGATTTTATATTCCAAAAGAACCCGATGCGAAAACCATTCGCAAGCTCTTCGTCAAATTCCAACGGACAGGCAGCGTGGCTGATGATCTAGCGGGGAACGTTGGCTCTAACAAGGGAACCTACCCATCGCACCCCCCTCAGATTTAGTTATAAGTTGGCACAGTGGATAGGCCTTGAAAAACTGAACACAGATCAATCGAGAAAACAGGAAGAAGTTGTGTGGAACTATAAAAAAATAAGCAACATATACAAACTGAGTAGTCCATGTGAAACATATAAAACATCAAAGATGGTGTCAGCCCAGGAGCACCGTGGTCCCGTGGTTAGCGTGAGCAGCTGCGGAGCGAGAGGTCCTTGGTTCAAGTCTTCCCTCGACTGAAAAGTTTATTTTCTTAATTTTCGCAAAGTTATGATCTGTCCGTTCGTTCATTGACGTCTCTATTCACTGTAATAAGTTTAGTGTCTGTGTTTTGCGACCGCGCCGCAAAACCGTGCGATTAGTAGACGAAAGGACGTGCCTCTCCAATGGGAACCGAAAACATTTGATCGCAAGGTCATAGGTCAACCGATTCCTCCACAGGAAAACACATCTGATATATTTTATACGACACTAGTGACGGCATGTGCGTCACATGACAGGAATATGATGTCGACCCACCTTTTTAACTTGTACACTTGGCGGATGGGTAAAAAGATTCTTCTATCTTGCCCGATTTATGTTTTCTTGTGGATGTGATAATCACTCCCAAAAAAGTGATGAAAACATAAGAGTTTGTCACATAAACTGCAACAAATGAATGCAACAGTTTCACAGTCGCACAGTTTTCCCTTTGCTCTGTCAAAACATATGTTTTTAACGTTTTCAAATTTTTCCGTGTGTAGACCGTCAAATCCTGCATATGTCCAAGCAAATCTGAACATGTCCTGGAATTCTGGAGAGCGAAGTTGATTATGTGTGAGTGCCTGAACTTTGATAATTGACACACGATCACGTAAACAATATTGCTCTGTGTACCTGTGCAGCTTCGCAAAATCATAGAATCTTTTCACAAAGTATTTCACTTGCCGAAAACCAAACACATCTAACGGTTGCACAAGAGGTGTACAACCTGGAGGAATGATAATCACGTCTACTCCTACACTAAAATTGTCTGAAAGTAAAAAATTAAACTTTTCACTCGAGGTAAGACTTGAACCAAGGACCTCTCGTTCCGCAGCTGCTCACGCTAACCACGTGACCACGGCGCTCCTGAGCTGACAACCTCCTTGATGTTGCTTATCTTGCGCGTTGACTACTCAGTTTATATATTTTGCTTATTTTTTTTCATAGTTCCACACAACTTCTCCCTCTTTTCTCGATTGATCTGTGTTCAGTTTTTCAAGGCCTATCCACTGTGCCAACTTATAACTAAATCTGAGGGGGGTGCGATGGGGAAGTTCCCTTGTAAGCAAACTGTAGTTACTCGTGAAAAAGACGTCATGGTTTGTGGAATTATCCAACAAAATCGATAGAATCCGTCCGAAGAAATGCGGCACAGACTAGTTTGAAGCGTTCCAGCACACAGAAAATACTAACAGCTTAGGCATGTTTCCCTTCATGATCCGCAGCCTTATCTGTACGAGCTGTGCGACAGAGAGCTGACTTTGCGAACCAGATCCCACACCGATTGATAATGAAGGATTTTATGTTGGCTGCATCTGGTTCACAGATGAAGTACACTTGCACCTGAATGGAGTAGTGAATAAACCAAATTGACGATTTTGCGGTTCCGAAAATCCTCTTTTTATGTGAAACAAAACCACTGTTTCTCCCAAAGTTACTTTTTGGGCTTTGGTACTATTTCTCCCTTTTCCACACGAGAAACGATCACTAGTGAACGTTAAATTGCAGTTTGTCGTCACACAGCTAGCGTTGGAGGTTCGATCAAGCACCGAGTGGTTCAATCAAGATGGGGCCAGACCACATCGCACGGAGCAGGTGTTTCTCATTCTTGATGAATACTTCTTGAAAAGATTCACTGCGTTGGATTATTCACATTTATTGGGTCATGGGTGGACTGGCCAACATATTCGCTCGATCTGTCTCCTTGTGACTGTACTGGTTTTTGGAGCGCATTGAAAGACACTGTCTGTAGGAACCATTCCACCATGCTGGACGAGCTTGAATTGGTGAACTGTATGGCATCTGAATCCATTTCCGTTGAGACTCTTCGCGATGTGATGGCAAATTTCATTGGCCGCTTGCGCTACCCCCGTACTGGGAGTATTGAACTTTTGGAAAAAATTGTGATGTGATTGCAAAGATTCTTGCAGAGGACGAGTTTAATTATGTACACTGATACTGCACCATCTCTTAGCAGCTTTCTGAACTATTTCGAAAGTTCCGTATGAAATTATTACAGCTCTCATAATAAACACGTGTTTTGTTGCACTAGACCATTGATCTTAGTTTCAAAATTATTTAATTTTGAAATCAGGGACACCTCTTGTGGACACTATATATTACCTGTCTTTGCTTACAGCTTACACCTATTTTTCTGAGAGTTTCGAACGTTTTCTATAATTTGACGTTGTCGATCGCTTTTTCTAGGCGACAGATCTCATGAACATGTTTTAATTTTTCTTCAGTGTTGCTTCCATTATCAAGAGCAACGTGAGAACTAACTCTCTGGTGCGTTCCCAAGGACAATCTGATCATAATATAACGCACGTTCATTTACTTCCATTCTGCTGTATATTATTGATGCATGGGCTGTTAAGGTAATCGTACGATGAGTCTCGCACTTAATTGCCCCTGTTAATTTTAGGGTTGTTTACATGACATTACTCCGAAAGTTTGATGATGTATCTCCAGTCCCATCGTTCTACATAGCACGTGACTAAGTCCCTTACTTGCTGTTCCTCAAGCCTTCCAAAACTCGGAATATCTACTCCCATTTCTTTTTCTATCAAGTCATCAGACAGCTCCGACACCTCATAGTATCGTTCGATGACTCTCGACAAAGGCGCTCTGCCCTCTGCGCTTAACAATGGAATACCTTTCATATTCTTAATACAGACGCCTCTGCTTTTAATTTCGCCAAAGCTTAGTTTTCACTTTCATATATATTGAATCAGTACTTCCGACTATAATTTCATTTTAGATTTGTTTACATTTTCCCCGTAACCATTTAGATTTAGCTTCCCAACACTTCCTATTTATGTGACGCTTAAGTGACATGTTGCTATATTCCTGTCTCTTCCCAGACATTTTACTACTTCCTTCCTTCGTCGATCAGATGAAGTACTTCTTCTGTTACAAAGATTTCTTTGTAGCTACCTTCTTTGTACCTATATTTGTCTGTCCAACTTCTGTGGCTGCTTTTTTTAGAGATGTCCATTCCTCTTCAATTGAACTATCTGCTGTGATATTCATTGTGCAATACTTAAAAATTTAGAGAACATCAAAGACTAATCAACATTCCTCATTTCTTTCCGCAATGATTGTTTCGGACTATTCTCTTAAGCTTCAACCCTCTTTACATAATTACTAAATTGTGATCTGAATCTGTTTCTGGTCCTGGGTAGGCGTTTAAAAATTCACTATCGGATTTCGGAACCTCTGTCTCATCAATATGAGATCCAGCTGGTATCTTACCGTTTCTCCAGGCTGTTCCGAAGCAAGCATTTACTATTACTACCTGAAATTTATTTGTATGTTCTTAAATATATCTTCAAATACAGGGTGTTTATAAATGACTATCGGGGTTTTCACGCTTAATAATATTTATTACATTAAACTTAGTTATAAATGATATGTCAAATGAAAGAGCAACTCAAACAATTGTGTTGGCACTAGTGCGCATGTGCAGCGCGCAATGTTTCCATCGCAATCCGCTAGACAGCGGAACTTCACTGTACCCAAGCGCTGGATAGGCCACAAGGGGCCCAATGATAGGGCTTGCCTTGCATGGCCTCCACGTTCACCCGACCTAACGCCATGCGATTTTTTCCCTTGGGGCTTCCTCAATCTTGCACTTAATTGCCCCTGTTAATTTTAGGGTTGTATACATGACATTACTCAGAAAGTTTGATGATGTATCTCCAGTCCCATCGTTCTACAAATTGCCCCTGTTAATTTTAGGGTTGTATACATGACATTACTCCGAAAGTTTGATGATGTATCTCCAGTCCCATCGTTCTACAAAGCACGTGAGGTGATGACTGTGGCACGTAAAGTGCCCTCCGCCACACACCGTTGGGTGGCTTGCGGAGTATAAATGTAGATGTAGATGTAGAATGATCGTGTGTACGTGCCTCCGCTGCCTCCCTGAATTAAGAAACAGGACTGAAGCAGCTGTTGATACAATCACTGAAGACACACTTATCAACGTTTGGGAAGAACTCGGCTATTGACTTGATGCGTGCCGTGCGACAAATGGTGCTCACATTGAACATTTATAAGATTTTTGATGAAAGGAGTAAGTACAAACATGTTCCGGGAAAATCAGGAATACAGAAATATAAGTAGCTGAGGAATGAAATAAATAGGAAGTGCAGGGAAGCTAAGACGAAATGGCTGCAGGAAAAATGTGAAGACATCGAAAAAGATATGATCGTCGGAAGGACAGACTCAGCATACAGGAAAGTCAAAACAACCTTTGGTGACATTAAAAGCAACAGTGGTAACATTAAGAGTACAACGGGAATTCCACTGTTAAATGCAGAGGAGAGAGCAGATACGTGGAAAGAATACATTGAAAGCCTCTACGAGCGTGAAGATTTGTCTGATGTGATAGAAGAAGAAACAGGAGTCGATTTAGAAGAGATGGGGATCCGGTATTAGAATCGGAATTTCAAAGAGCTTTGGAGGACTTGCGGTCAATTAAGGCAGAAGGGATAGATAACATTCCATCAGAATTTCTAAAATCATTGGGGGAAGTGGCAACAAAACGACTGTTCACGTTGGTGTGTAGAATATATGAGTCTGGCGACATACCATCTGACTTTCGGAAAAGCATCATCCACACAATTCCGAAGACGGCAAGAGCTGACAAGTGCGAGAATTATCGCACAATCAGCTTAACAGCTCATGCATCGAAGCTGCTTACAAGAATAATATACAGAAGAATGGAAAAGAAAAATGAGAATGCGCTAGGTGACGATCAGTTTGGCTTTAGGAAAAGTAAAGGGACGAGAGAGGCAATTCTGACGTTACGGCTAATAATGGAAGCAAGGCTAAAGAAAAATCAAGACACTTTCATAGGATTTGTCGACTTGGAAAAAGCGTTCGACAATATAAAATGGTGCAAGCTGTTCGAGATTCTGAAAAAAGTAGGGGTAAGCTATAGGGAGAGACGGGTCATATACAATATGTACAACAACCAAGAGGGAATAATAAGAGTGGACGATCAAGAACGAAGTGCACGTATTAAGAAGGGTGTAAGACAAGGCTGTAGCCTTTCGCCCCTACTCTTCAATCTGTACATCGAGGAAGCAATGATGGAAATAAAAGAAAGGTTCAGGAGTGGAATTAAAATACAAGGTGAAAGGATATCAATGATACGATTCGCTGATGACATTGCTATCCTGAGTGAAAGTGAAGAAGAATTAAATGATCTGCTGAACGGAATGAAGTGTGTAATGAGTACACAGTATGGTTTGAGAGTAAATCGGAGAAAGACGAAGGTAATGAGAAGTGGTAGAAATGAGAACAGCGAGAAACTTAACATCAGAATTGATGGTCACGAAGTCAATGAAGTTAAGGAATTCTGCTACCTAGGCAGTAAAATAACCAATGACGGACGGAGCAAGGAGGACATCAAAAGCAGACTCGCTATGGCAAACAAGGCATTTCTGGCCAAGAGAAGTCTACTAATATGAAATACCGGCCTTAATTTGAGGAAGAAATTTCTGAGGATGTACGTCTGGAGTACAGCATTGTATGGTAGTGAAACATGGACTGTGGGAAAACCGGAACAGAAGAGAATCGAAGCATTTGAGATGTGGTGCTATAGACGAATGTTGAAAATTAAGTGGACTGATAAGGTAAGGAATGAGGAGGTTCTACGCAGAATCGGAGAGGAAAGGAATATGTGGAAAACACTGATAAGGAGAAGGGACAGGATGATAGGACATCTGCTAAGACACGAGGGAATGACTTCCATGGTACTAGAGAGAGCTGTAGAGGGCAAAAACTGTAGAGGAAGACAGAGATTGGAATACGTCAAGCAAATAATTGAGGACGTAGGTTGCAAGTGCTACTCTGAGATGAAGAGGTTAGCACAGGAAAGGAATTCGTGGCGGGCCGCATCAATCCAGTCAGTAGACTGATGACAAAAAAAAAAAAAAGATTTTTGGTAAAACTGTTTGAGTTGCTCTTTCATTTGACATATCAAAATGGTTCAAATGGCTCTGAGCACTATGGGACTTAACATCTGAGGTCATCAGTCCCCTAGAACCCAGAACTACTTAAACCTAACTAATCTAAGGACATCACACACATCTATGCCTGAGGCTGGATTCGAACCTGCGACCGTAGCGGTCACGCGGTTCGAGACTGAGCTCCTAGAACCGCACGGCCACACCGCCGGCCATTTGACATATCATTTATAACTGTAAGTTTAATATAATAAACATTATAAATCGTTAGAACCTCGATATTCATTTATGAACACCCTGTACTTACGAGCTATGGGCATCACCCACAGAAAGTATACAGGTAAACGTTCATTTGAGAGACACCTTTTTCCATTACCCATTTCACTATGGCGGATATTTCCTCCAAATTTTGTCGCAGTTGGTACGGGCTGTTGAACAAAGGTATACGCTGAAAAACATCCTTTAACAAATTTGCAGCGGATATCCAGTCGTACACACAAAATAATATTAAAGTATTTATAAATATTTCCATTTCTGGTGTCAGGGACTGTGAGACAGCATCGTTGCTGCCCACTATGTATCGTGAGATCGATGCTACCCGCGGCTCATCGTGCAGTTGCAGTGTGTCTCGCGCAGTGACAGTGCACGCGGTGTATGCAGATGGGGGCTCCAGCGCGGTCTCACCACTGTGCTCTGCGAACCACCAGCCTCCCGCTGTCCGGCCCGTGCGTGCCGGCGCGCGTCGTATTGATCTGCGTGGCCGCGCACCGCCGAGCCACGCTCCTGCTCCTCCAGCACTGCGTGTCCCGTCCTGGCTGACACACACACACAGACACACACACACACACACACACACACACACACACACAGTTGCCACCCGCCCGTAGCGGCCGCCTGTCCAGATCCTATCGGGGCGCTGCTCTCCACTACGACAGTCGCCGGGAGTCCTCCACCCCCGACCCCCCCCCCCCAACCTCTCTCTCTCTTTCTCTCTCTCTCGCTCCCACTCCTCCCTTCATTGTCAGAGTATTTGCTCGCGGACCCGAAGCGTTTTCGGGCTATTTTCTGCGAATCTCCGGCGACGGCCTGGGGTGTGCTCGCGTCTCTCGTGGAGCCCTCTCCGACGGAACACGTGCCTGTCTGCGTTACGAAGTAAGCCGGCGCGAGCCGGCATAAAGGACGACGCCGAACAGTAAAATATACCTACGCTACTGTTCGTTTCGTGAATAAAACGCTTGTGAAACTTTCGCTGCCTCAAATCCCGAGCTCTCGTCAATTTCTTTCTGCTGTGCGATGGAAATATTTTCACTTTTCTTAAAGCCACTTTCGCACGAATTCATTTAAATATTTTTCTTAATTCTTTATCAAAAAATCTGTACAATTTTCTAGAAAGACTGGTACCATCAGTTGGATCCATTTTTGTACGTGGGATAACGTTGCCTTCTTTTGAAAACGATTATGTCTGGCGTTATGCCAAGTTACTGAACTATTAGAGACGCCTTTGTTTGTATTCTACGCAGAAGACATTTATCAGCAGTCACATTACAACTGAAGCACTCCAAGCCATGGACCGAGACCTGTACTTGAGTGCTCAAGCAAGGCCAAACAACATAGAAGGGGGTCCCAAGTAATTAAATATATACAGGGTGTTACAAAAAGGTACGGCCAAACTTTCAGGAAACATTTCTCACACACAAATAAAGAAAAGATGTTATGTGGACATGTGTCCGGAAACGCTTAATTTCCATGTTAGAGCTAATTTTAGTTTCGTCAGTATGTACTGTACTTCCTCGATTCACTGCCAGTTGGCCCAATTGAAGGAAGGTAATGTTGACTTCGGTGCTTGTGTTGACATGCGACTCATTGCTCTACAGTACTAGCACCAAGCACATCAGTACGTAGCATCAACAGGTTAGTGTTCATCACGAACGTGGTTTTGCAGTCAGTGCAATGTTTACAAATGCGGGGTTGGCAGATGCCCATTTGATGTACGGATTAGCACGGGGCAATAGCTGTGACGCGGTACGTTTGTATCGAGACAGATTTCCAGAACGAAGGTGTCCCAACAGGAAGTCGTTCGAAGCTATTGCTCGGCGTCTTAGGGAGCACGGAACATTCCAGCCTATGACTCGCGACTGGGAAAGACCTAGAACGACGAGGACACCTGCAATGGACGAGGCAATTCTTCGTGCAGTTGGCCATAACCCTAATGTCAGCGTCAGAGAAGTTGCCGCTGTACAAGGTAACGTTGACTACGTCACTGTATGGAGAGTGCTAAGGGAGAACCAGTTGTTTCCGTACCATGTACAGCGTGTGCAGGCACTATCAGCAGCTGATTGGCCTCCACGGGTACACTTCTGCGAATGGTTCATCCAACAATGTGTCAATCCTCATTTCAGTGCAAATGTTCTCTTTACGGATGAGGCTTCATTCCAACGTGGTCAAATTGTAAATTTTCACAATCAACATGTGTGGGCTGACAAGAATCCGCACGCAATTGTGCAATTGTGCAATTGTGCACAGATTTTCTGTGAACGTTTGGGCAGGCATTGTTGGTGATGTCTTGATTGGGCCCCATGTTCTTCCACCTACGCTCAATGGAGCACTTTATCATGATTTCATACGGGATACTCTACCTGAGCTGCTAGAACATGTGCCTTTACAAGTACGACACATGTTGTTCATGCACGATGGAGCTCCTGCACATTTCAGTCGAAGTGTTCGTACGCTTCTCAACAACAGATTCGGTGACCGATGGATTGGTAGAGGCGGACCAATTCCATGGCCTCCACGCTCTCCTGACCTCAATCCTCTTGACTTTCATTTATGGGGGCATTTCAAAGCTCTTGTTTACGCAGCCCCGGTACCAAATGTAGAGACTCTTCGTGCTCGTATTGTGGACGGCTGTGATACAATACGCCATTCTCCAGGGCTGCATCAGTGCATCAGGGATTCCATGCGACGGAGGGTGGATGCATGTATCCTCGCTAACGGAGGACATTTTGAACAATTCCTGTAACAAAGTGCTTGAAGTCACGCTGGTACGTTCTGTTGCTGTGTGTTTCCATTCCATGATTAATGTGATTTGAAGAGAAGTAATAAAATGAGCTCTAACATGGAATGTAAGCGTTTCCTGACACATGTCCACATAACATTTTTTCTTTCTTTGTGTATGAGTAATTTTCCTGAAGGTTTATTCCTACGGAATACTGACTTTCTTTACAAAAACCAGTTTCGATACACTTTGCTACCATCTTCAGGTTTTCAAAAAATATTGCTATAAAACGTACTCATTTTGAGTTGGAACGTCGCGTTAGTGGCTAAGATGTAGGAAACTTGGCGCGATGTTCCAACTCAGAATGAACTTGTTTTGCAACAAAATTTTTTGAAGACTTGAAGTTGACAGTGTGCCAACGGCCTTGCCGCAATGGTAATACTGGTTCCCGTCAGATCACCGAAGTTAAGCGCTGTCGGGCTGGGCTAGCACTTGGATGGGTGACCATCCGATCTGCCGAGCGCTGTTGGCAAGCGGGGCGCACTCAGCCCTTGTGAGGGAAACCGAGGAACTGCTTGACTGAGAAGTAGCGGACCCGGTCTTGGAAACTGACATACGGCCGGGAGAGCGGTGTACTGACCACATGCCCCTACATATCCGTATCCAGTGACGCCTGTGGGCTGAGGATGACACGGCGGCCAATGAGTACCGTTGAGCCTTCATGGCCTGTTCAAGGGGAGTTTAGTTTTGGTTTCAGAAATTGACAGTAAAGCCTCTCGAAATTGTTGTAAATAAAGAAATATTTATTCGATCTTGGCTTTAGAAAGTTTTTACCAAGTGAAACAGATCGCGCTCCTTCTGATCTCCCAACATGAGAAAACTCAATCAGACTGACCTCCTCGTTGCGATTAACGCTCTCACGCATTTCGTTTCTTGAAATTCAATTTATTTTCGATGTCTGTATACCTTTACATGCAGATTTCTCCCTCAAACAGTAATCGGTGAGCAAACATACTATCATAGTCAGGTTGGGTACATGCTGAGGAACAGTATCTCGGAAGAAAGTTGTGAAGGTTCTACCTCGGATGTTGTTTCCATGTATTCACTTAATTTCACACGATTGGGCAATTTCAGCCCTAGAGACCAGCAGCAGCCATCGCGATTTTCCTAAATCATTAATCAGATACGTTGTATTGCGACATGTTGGCACCCACAGCACTTGAGAATGGAGCGTAAGGCCGAAATTGGAAAAATCATGTGGAGTTAAGTAATCTGAACACGTGTAAACAAACAGCAGAGGAGAAACCTTAACGATTTCTTTCAACAAATATGGATTTGGTACCCCACACGAAGAAATGGTTTTAGTATCCTGTAATCTGATCCTTCACACAATCATGAGAGAAAGTAATTTCTCTAAAATGGCGACAACTGTTAGAAACGCTGGAAATTTGAACGGCTCCTTCTACTTAAAAGGTGTGTCTGAGAGAATCAAAATGTCATCGGCAAGCCACAAAGATTTTTATTTCTTCTCCCTGAACTGTAATTCCTCCTTGCTTTCCTTCACAGCTTACTCAACGTCTAGATTGAATAACATCGTGGGTAGGCTTAAAGCTTGTCTCACTCCTTCGCAACTGATGCCTCCCTTCCTCGACCTTACATTCTTATAACTTAAGTCTGGTGTCTGTGCAAACTGTCGATAACCTTTCATTTTATGTATTTAAAAATACCGAAATCCTATCCTCTGAGATAAGTTCTAGGAACAGTACTGCCTGGTGTGTTCGTACATTTCTGCGAAACGCAGCCGGCCGGAGTGGCCGTGCGGTTCTAGGCGCTACAGTTTGGAACCGAGCGACCGCTACGGTCGCAGGTTCGAATCCTGCCTCGGGCATGGATGTGTGTGATGTCCTTAGGTTAGTTAGGTTAAATTAGTTCTAAGTTAAGGGCGACTGATGACCTTAGAAGTTAAGTCGCATAGTGCTCAGAGCCATTTGAACCATTTTTTTGCGAAACCCAAACCGATCTCCCCCGAAAGTGGCCCTTTTCCGTTTTTGCCATTCTTCTGTAAATAATTTTTTTCGATTTTTTGCAACCGTGACTTACCAAGCCAACAGTTCGATAATATTCACATTTATCGGTACCGACTTGCTGGAATTTTTATTACATACATACTTCTCGAAGTCTGAAGATGTTTCGCCTCTTCCATATGTCTTACACACCAGCTTGAATAATTCTGTTAAACCTGGTTTCCACAAGGATCTTAAATAATTCTGAGGAAATGTCACCTACTTCAGTGGCCACGTGGCGACTTACGTATTTCAGTGCTTTGTCAAATTCTCCCTGCAGTATCCTCGCCTTCATTTACTTCCTATGCCGATTCTATAATGCCATCTTCATTTCCTTCAGATTGTCCACCTGTGTATTCCCTCAACTTGCACCTTTCAGCTTTCCATTCTCTGTTGAGTACTGCCCTGCCATTTGAATTCCTCACGCTCACACTAGTACCCCTTTTTATTTTTTCTGTTGGCGGCATCGTCCTTTACCCTAGTCAAGCGTGCCTCTATAGCCGTGCGTTTGTCATCTAGCTACAAACACTTAGGAATTTTACATTTTCTTTCAGTCTCATTTTTAGATGTCTGCATTCCCTTTTGCCTAGTTCCTTTGCTTCTCTTTTTTATTTTCTCAGTAGCTACGAACCCGGCATTGCCCCGGGATTCATTTTGCAAATTTTCTACCAGAAATGAACATAAGAAAAAATTTCATTTTCGTGCGTTCGCGAATACACTTTTGAGATAGTGAAACAATCATACAATGAAATATGCACAACATAGAAATGTAAAAGTACAGTATCCAAATTAAAAAAACATTATCCTGGACAGTTTATGTACGCTGGACGCAGCTCTGCCTCCGCGTCTACAACGCGATTGTGTAAACGTCTCTATGGTAACGCCTCCTCACAGCTCTACAGACGGCTATGCTTTTCGCCTATAGCCGTTTGCGCTTCGCAGTTGAAAGCCGTTAAAAACGCTGCCAGATATCAGGGATTTCCTTAGGCTGACTCGCTTATAGGATTGTCTTATTGCCGGCCGGTGTGGCCGTGCGGTTAAAGGCGCTTCAGTCTGGAACCGCGTGACCGCTACGGTCGCAGGTTCGAATCCTGCCTCGGGCATGGATGTGTGTGATGTCCTTAGGTTAGTTAGGTTTAATTAGTTCTAAGTTCTAGGGGACTGATGACCTCAGAAGTTAAGTCGCATAGTGCTCAGAGCCATTTGAACCATTTTGATTGTCTTATTGGTAAAGAATAAATGTATTAAAACTTGATGCAGGATTGGCAATTTCTCACACATCTCAGTGTATATGATGACATCTGCTGAACTGTGATGGGTATGTGGCTGTTACCACCACAGCAATTGTTGCCTGGCAGTACGGGATATGTGTACTATGTTTAGCGGAAATCGGTCTTGTGGTTTAGGAGAAGATGTGGAAACATACATGCACAGTTTTATAACATATATGAATTTCGTCAGTAAAATTCGGTATCCAAATATTACTATTGGGCACTGTCTCTTTGTCTATTTGATTGCTGCTTTTACTATTTCATCACTCAAAACTATCCAATCGGCTTGTATTGTATACCTTTCCTCTATTTCAGTCAATCGTTGCCTAACGCTCCCTCTGAAATTCTAAACAACTGCTAGCTCTTTCAGTTTATCCAGATCCCATCTCCTTAATTTCCTACCTTTGTAAAGTATTTCAGTTTTAATCAGCAGTTCACAACCAATAAATCATGATCAGAGGTCGCATCTGCCCTTGGTAATGTTTTGCAATTTAAAATTTGGTTTTGAACTAGAACTGCTTCATTGTATTAGACCTCGCATTAGATAAATAACAGTAAATGACGTAGGTTGTTGAATTTTGGCTTTATTATTTATACGCCCTTTGCCTTGAATTGTGAAATTTATTGAAATTATGAAATTTCAACAGTAAGTGCTTAGTAAAGCTTAGAGTATTGAAAGGTCACACTACAAGCCAACGTCCGTAGCCTACTCCTCGCGTATAAATCTCGCAAATTGCGATGACAGCAAAGTGAGAATTATTTCATCTCAATCGGAGATTTATAGGAAGTCGATCTTCTCGCTTACGATTCGAAAATTAAACTAAGTTGGGGAAACGACCGTGGTACAAGAGTTAACCTCCACCATACACATCGTAAAGTTCCTTACAAAGTATACACTTAAAAGTGGTATACCAGTATGTGATACGAGTGAGGGACTATGCATTAAAATTAGACCGCAGTTTTGAGGAAGATAGACAAAGTCATTGGTTGGAACCACCTGGTATCGAACAAGCAGTGTTCGGAATTGCTAGGCAGGAACATCAACCCTACGCTGCTACAATGTCTCTTCCAGTGACTTAAACATGAAGATTCAAGTAGACAAGGGCGAAGCGATAGCAGTCATTCTCTTCATAACCGTATTAATCTCAGCAATGAAAGTTGGTAAAACTGACTTTGGAAGGATAACAGAATCCCCGTTTGTTAAAGAAAAGAAGACAGCCTCCTCAACAGATACGATCTCAGCCATAGTCGAACAATAACTTGCAGAAAAACATAGAAAAAGCCCTCGACAGACAGCGGACACAATTACCATGCGGAGATGGCTGCTCAGATACAGCTAACAGCAGCTATGTTGCCATCAGTCTACGAAAAGCTGATTTTCGATCTGAAGAGGTCTCGAGCATAAAACTATAAACGCAGTTTCCTTACTCCATTGCCGGCCGTGGTGGCCGAGCGGTTCTAGGCACTTCAGTCCGGAACCGCGCGACTGCTACGGTCGCAGGCTCAAATTCTGCCGCAGGCATGTATGTGTGCGATGTCCTTAGGTTAGTCAGGTTTAAGTAGTTCTAAGTTCTAGAGGACTGATGACCTCAGATGTTTAAGTCCCATAGTGCTCAGAGCCATTTGAACCTTACTCCATTACGAGCATCGAGTATTTGCTAACATCCGCAAGTTCCGCAAAGTTCGGATAGAAACTACGAGATTAATATTAAATTCTTTGAAGGTAGCTAGTGAGTTCATCTGCTTTTATCTTTATGGCAGCCTCCTCACTCGATAGAATAATGGCTAAAGACGTAAATAATTTCGTAAACTCCACGCCACGAAGGAACAACCTACGATAGCAACATTTTGTAACATCACACCGTCTAATTCTCAGAAGAATTTTATGGAGATTCATTGAAGCCGCGAAGGCCTACTAACTTGCAAATTTTTAATGGTAGGTTACGTGGCGAACCTCAGCCTAGTCTTCGCCCACAATTGTAGTTGCGGACAAGCGTACTTTTAAATCGTGATGTTCCAGCTAGAAGATATTTCACCGAGAAGATATCATTCCGAAACAACCCATGAAGCCAAAATGAAACAGTGTGGACGCTGGATATGCTACGATGAACCTTTACTGATACCCTTCAATTACGGAGCGAGACTTACACGACTTCTAGCTTTTGTTACCTTGTCCGTTTACTCCTTACGCAATCTATAGCAGTGTGTTAATGGAGTATTTTCGCAGAGTATCTCATTCCTTGAATCCATTTCGATTCAAGCTGAACTTGGTCCAAATCTGGTAGTTACTAAGAAAGGAGCGAGTCGTTGACTTTCTCCTCGGTAGCGTCTTGGTGAGTGGCGATATTTTAGTGCACAGTTTACACTGCCTGAATCCTTCCCATACACCTTCCTAATGCTAGTACCTACACAATAACTAATTTCTCCGTTTTTTAAAAATAAGCTGCCGGCCGGAGTGGCCGTGCGGTTCTGGGCGCTACAGTCTGGACCCGAGCGACCGCTACGGTCGCAGGTTCGAATCCTGCCTCGGGCATGGATGTGTGTGATGTCCTTAGGTTAGTTAGGTTTAATTAGTTCTAAGTTCTAGGCGACTGATGACCTCAGAAGTTAAGTCGCATAGTGCACAGAGCTATTTTTAAAAATAAGCTACAAACAATAATATTACCTTACTGGCTGCAGAACGACTCTTCAATAGTTGATACAAGCCTTCCTGCTGCTAGCGTTCGACACAAGGGGGAGACGCGTGGTGTCTCAGAGGGCGCTCCGTGTCGCTTGTGCTGTCACTCATCCGGTAATAAAGTTTCGGGATCCATTACCTCCACAGGCGCCTAATGGCCCCTCCGGTAAACAAAAACTGAATACGCCGGAGGAGTCAGAAAAAAGAAACGCCTCCTTAATGGCATTACCGTAACAAATAAAGAGGATAACGAGTCGGGCGCGCCCTAATAGCATAATGGGGAGAAGCTTTTATCCCGCAACTGTACCGAAGCGCCGTCACGGCTCCGGAACGTTGACGTAGTCACGGAACACAACATGTACCTCTGCAGGCTCAAAAGTCAGCGATTTTTAAATGAAACAGTGAAAAATTTTCTCTAAAATCCTTTCTGTTTCTCAATGTAGTCTCCCTTTTTCCGGATTTCTTCTTGAATCCTTCCCAAAAATACTTTAAGATCTGCAGAACATAAGCTTGATTCAACCAACATTGTTTCGTTCGACGTGATGTTCCTCCCCCCTAACCATTATTCCGGTCTTGAAAGTAGAACTTGAAAGCGTCCTCTCTATCTTTGACTGAAATGAGTACAGAGAATACGTGAATTCAGTAAAATCCCTGAAAATGTGCCCCATTTAAATATTTACGCAAAAATAGTTACTAATTCTATCCGACCACGGCTTAGTAATAAAAATAAAGAGTAGGATATGACTTCGTTGCGCAACAGGAAAAGAAAACGGGACATGACTCTAAGAATCTTTCTTTCTTTCACTTACGCCATAGTCCCACAGCAATCGCAGGGTCGGCGCGGTTAGAACGGATTTAGCAAGGTTAGTTTTAGGGGTGGCCGGATGCACTTCCTGCCGCCACCCTGTACCCCCAGGGATGGAATCAGTGTACCCCAGCTGTCTGCATCTAGTGTAAATCGTGAAATAGTGCGAACGTGTTTCAAATGTCTGCGACGCGTGTAACTGAGACGGAACGTGGGGACCAGCCCGGTATTCACCTAGCGGGATGTGGAAAACCGCCTAAAAACCACATCCAGGCTGGCCGGCACACCGGCCCTCGTCGGTAATCCGCCGGGCGGATTCGATCTGGGGCCGGCGCGCCTACCCGAGTCCAGGGAGCAGCGCGTTAGCACTCTCGGCTACCCCGGAGGGTGGGACCTGACTCTAAGATCTCGACTATAAATGATTCTGACTAAGAAATGTAGACGTGAACTCTCTTGCAGACAGATCACGTGCAGTGAAGCAGTACAACACCACACTGTAGCTCTAATGTATATCGGAAAAAAACGGGAATTAAATAACAATTACGTCGAATATTGTCTTGAACACTATGATGCCTCGTAGTCTTGACAGTGCTGACTCATCACACAAGCTGTAAAGGAATGAAAAAAATTGAAACATCCCGGCTGACAGAGAATTCGCTGTCAAGTTCGTATTCAGATCAAGTACAGTCATAACAATGAATAAAGGAAAAGTTTGCTACGCAAATATTGTGCTAATTTCACAAGTGAATGGGGGAGGAAAATAAATCAAAGATGTTTTAGTGGAATTCTGGATTGTTAATAGGCACATCACTGATAAATGACAAACAATGAATTTATACTTGTCGTACGACGGCTTACGAGGTGTAAAAAGCTCAGAACAAAAGAAAACTCCATACAAATCGGAATACACTTTAAGGGAGGTCTCCACACACGTCTTCGCTGATCATTGAGGCTTAGTTCGGAACGAGACTCATCACTGAAGACAATCCTACTCCTGTCCATGAGATTCCAGGCCGAAGACGTGACTGGAGACGCCCCAGACGGCGGTGGGATACTAACCTGCCTGTCTCCCTCCATGCGACCCGACAACCAGAACTGGTGGTCTGGGGTGACGTTTCCTTTCATAGCAGGACCGCTTTGGTTGACATCCGCGGCATCCTTACAGCACAGCGGCACATCGACCATGTTCTGCACCTCGTTTTGTTGCCCTTCAAGAGAAGCCATCCCGGGCTTAGCTTTCAGCAGGAGTATGCCCGCTCGCACACGTGATGGTTTTTAAGGCTTGTCTTCATGCTTGTCAATCCCTACCTTGCCCAGCAAGGTCGTCGGATCTCTTCCCAATTGAGCACCTTTGGAGAACTATGGGCAGGGTCCTCCAACCAACTCGGGTCTTTGACGATCTACTGCTCCAATTGGACAGCATTTGACACGACATACCGCGGGATGACCTCCGGCAACTCTATCAATCAATGCCACACAGAATGACTACTTCCGTAAGGGTCAGAGGTGGATCAACGTGTTATTGGCTTGCTCAATTTCTGAAGCTGTTTCTCTTGAATAAATCATTCAATTTTTCTGAAATCGTAATCACTTGTTTGTCTGTACATTTCCATCACATCCACCAATTCCTTTCCTATTCGGATAACTCCTTCCTGGTGTCTGTTTTTTTTCTTGTAGTGTATTTTAAGCAATATTAAATCAGTGGAAGTGTAACAAAACAAGTAGGCTAACCTCATTGATAGACAGGTGAAATACCGATACTATACCGTGAGCGTGGAACAAGATCAGTCTCTTTGAAAAACGGAAGTTAAATATGAACACAAGGCCTACCATCTATAGAATTGAGAGCCTTGCAAGTTAAATATTATGTCAAGCAGCTAGGGCATGCCGTGCTCTATTGCAAACTACAACTAGAGAATGGCCATCGGAACGTAACCTCGGCTCAAATACACATCGTCCATAAGTCGACAAGAGCCAATAAGCAGTAAGCACCAGTCATCCGTAGCAAGACGGAAACAGAATGAAATAAATTTTCGTCTCCTATTGAACGGCGCACGCTAACACGCAACTCTGCCCACGCTGGCCTCCAAAATAACGCCTTGCACCCTACGTTCACTTTATCAGCCATACATTGTGGTACACTTAGCAATCAAGAAGGTAAAGAACGACTTTGTAACGCTTAATCACTCAAAACTCGCATAAAGCGAATAATTTGAAAAGTGACTCTCTGATGAGCATCTTTCAAAGTAAACACAAGGGGCCAAATCTGCAAAATATGTATAACGAATGACTTTTGGTTTTCTCTTCGTCAGATTTTTTCTCTCCTTCCTACCCAACAAAGAGAAATAATAGATGCTTCTCATCATTTTTACCTTCCCCATACAGTCAAGAAGCGCCATATTTATTAATAAAATAAATCAGTCTGGCACGTGTCCTTGATAACAGTACACTTTTCGAATCATGCCTTACAAAAGATAGCTTAATAATTTTTTAATTATTATATTTCATATACCATGTTTTGTGTCTTACCATTTTCATACTCAAACTTACGACTTCGGAAATAGAGTTCAGTGTCAGTATGCACTAAACCATATGCCAAAACAAAATGTCAACTCAACATTGAACGTGATACAGATTTACAGATTTGCGTTCGGTAATCCAGATTTGGGTTTGCACTGTTTTTATTATACGCAAAACAAATGACAATTTATTGCTCATTCTTGTGCAATGTATGCTTTAGGACTCTGATGACGTTATTGAACAGGACTTAAAACTACTGTTACTTCCGTTTCGAAATGCGCAACCAGTGCAGGAAAATAACCACATGACTTCGTATTTTTTCAACTGCGGATAGTGGCAGAATGCTTGTTGCCTGTAACTATCTACCCAAATGTTAGCGTAAAAATTGGAGAAGCTGACATTAAAAGTTAAAAGCTTTTTACAATGCAATACATCGTTGCAAATTTTATTAGTCATTTTTAAGTTGTGTCCTCCTCTGAGTAACGCAGCATTCATGGTACAAAGTGCGTTCCAGTCCATTTGGGACTGATTGTGTGAAATTCCGAACTCGTGGCGGGTTGCGGCGCTACAATCCTTGAAGTTCCAGTAACAATCGTGTAAAAGGTCAAAGCGCTAGCATCACTGTAGCAGGCCTCTGACCGTGAATGTAACTACAAGACATACTCGTCGGAAAATGACAGTGGCGAGGCAACATGAAGTTGTGTGTTAAGTTTTGTGTTTGTGCTCGACAGTTCGTCAAATTAGACTCCAATAGCAAGAGGCAGGTTCCTGGTCGCTGTTCCACGACAATGCCCCATCCCACAAAACGAAGATCGTGCACGAGTTTCTGGCCAGCAAACGGACCACAGTCGTGGATCACGCGTTATGTTGGCTGGATTTGGCCCCAGCCAGCTTCTAGTTGTTCGCCAAATCGAAGTCGGCAATGGAAGGGCACCGCTATGTCGGAATTGAGGACAGCCAAGAAAATTATACTTCAGTACTAGATGCAATTCCAAAAAAGGGCTACAGTTCATTTTCAAAACACTTTTAAAACGTTCTCAGCTGTGTATTGATTCAGGGGGAGACTATTTTGAATAAATACAGTGATTCGGTAAACAATTTCCATGACTTCTATTTTCCATAGCTACAGTCCTGACTGAACTAGGACACGCTGTATTTTTTGCTTATTGGCACAATGTACACTGGGACATTAATTTCCATTCTTAGATTTGGCGATCATTTCGCCTATCAAACGACGATATGATCAAGTGTTAAACTGCTTCTGCTGCATCTAAAGACATAAACTACTTCATGCAGAGAACGATTTTCAATAAATTTAATACATCTGCTGTGAGTAACAGAAACACCAAAAATGTTTTTTTTATTCCTCACAGTATCAGACAAGACGTATTGTGCCCTTTTCATCCATAATAAGAAAAGTTTTACAACTCCAACAATGTTAGTTATTTTAATTATTGTATTTATGTGCATACAATCCTTCTGGAATAATCATAGTGTCATCTGGATTAAGTTCCTCATCACTTCAATAGTGTTGTCCACTAAAAGAATCTTTCAATTTGGGGAGCTATGTCCAGACTGTATGGCGAATGTTGAAACATTTCTCTCTGAAACCACTGAAGCGAGTCCTATGTCACTTCCACTGCATGCGGACGTGCATTCCCGTGAAGGATTGTGACTCCACTGGTTAACATTCCTCACGCCAGTACCAAAGTTCAAATGCGTCAACGTGCTGCTAGTCTCTGGCCTTGAGAGTTCGTAACGTGTAACCATAAATGAAGACGGAAAATATGATTGTCTGGACAAGCCAGACCTTGATGCAGTTCGTTATCACTCTGTTCAACCACATCTTGGTGAGCTCCTTCATAGCCGTTCGGCCTCGCGTCATCCGTCTTGCTATCTCATCTGTTGATCTATGATAGGTGAAAGAACAGACTTCCAGTTCCTTTAATCGGCCTGAGAGTTGGATCTGTGCTCCTCGATCAGTTATCATGAGTTTGGACTCGTTGGGATTGCTGTCTAATCCATATGATACACTAATGTCACTTATTATTGATAGCAGATTAACAAGTTCATCTCCGCTGTAGGGTAAAAGCTTGGTGACGTCAGCAAATCAGAGGTTGCTAATAGTTCTACTACCAACCGAGATGCTAACAATCAAGAGCATTCTTAATAAAATGTTCTGAATAGATGTTATACAGTTGCGGTGGGGGGAATAGGACACAACGCTGCCTGTCACCTTCTGGTACACTGAAGCAATCAGACATGGCAGCACTTGTCTTCACATCTGCGAGGTGTTTGTTGTATGGTCTTCTGATCAGTGCTATTAAGTGTGCTGCGACACAGAACTTCTGTCAGTACCTGCCACAACTTTTCCCAGACAACACAGTCAAAAGGCTTTCCTGTAGTCAAGGAAGCAGATTAAAGCAGGAGTAGAGAACTCTCGCGACTTCTCAGTTATTTGTCGAATGTTGAGGATCTGTTCATGCGTTTTTTTTATTTGCTTCAATAAAACCTTTTCTGTAGGTAGGCGAGAAATTAAATTTATAATCTGACAAAATTAACGACGTGGGCTTTTTGGTTAGATAGTACCCGCATGCCAGGTTTTCCTTCTTTTTTTCTTTTTTTTTAATGCAAATTATCTGACAGTTGATTGGTAGTAAGTCGTATCCGGGCCCACATGAAAATTCCATCTGTTTCCTTTTCCGTGCTGTTTTTTCTTTGTCTCTTTGTCTCATAGTTGGTGTTTTATGTACTTGCAGTTGTCAAACGATTTATCAGTCTGATGCGATGTTCAGATTTCGCCTTTGGTGAGATGTGGCCACGTATTTGATTGTGTGCCTTCAACCATTGACCATATGTGTTAAGAATATTCATGTTCATTGGAGACCATTACCTTTGACATTTCACAGTATAGTACTTCAGCCAAGACTGTTAGTGACTGATCTGCACGATACGAGTATAATATTCCGCATATCCCCTCCACCATTCCTTAAGTCGTAATTACTTCCCTATTGACATATTAATTATTTTCCCGTTTTCTGCTGCACATTGATTTTATTAGTTCGTTATTTACATACGACGATTCTCATTTCGGAAGTTTGGCGTTTTCAAGCAATCATGGAATATACGATATATAGTTTTTTCGTATAACATTTTCAAGATAAAAGTTAGATGGCTTACATCTATTTTGGTACGTATTTATATTTTAAAGTCACACATTATAGTGTCTTGGAACATCTGTTGAGATTGATCAGTTTCCATGATGTTGAAGCTTGTCCGAACATTATGTGAAGGGCCTATTTCAATAGTGGTACACGTCCATTTTTGTGCATTCTGAGATATAGAGTCCTAAAGTTGAATGAGCGCTGAAAAATCTGTAGCTGAGATACCAGAAGTATTCAAGTACATATACTTGAATATTTCTGGTATCTCAACTGCAGATTTATATATATATATACTTGTATATTTGAATATATACTTGAATATTTCTGGTATCTCAACAGCAGATTTTTCAGCACAAATTTAACTTTAGGACTCTGTATCTCAGAATGAACAAAAATGGACTTGTACCACTATTGAAATAAGCCCTTCATGTATTGTGTGCACTTTCTTGCACTTACGTTCCTTTGACAGCACAGTCCACTCTACTGACACGTACACGTTTACAGTGAATTTAAAATTCATGTTCGCGAAGTCTCAGTGGTAACAGCTACGTACAAAGATCGTATTACTCTATGCTTTCGTGTACTAAGTAGATACATAATTGGTGTTGAGAGCTCTAATGGTTTTTTTTATTTTATTTATTTTTTTTATATTTTTTTTTGTATGTGAAGCGCTGAAAATGATCCTCTCATTTTTACGAAGTCAATAAAGTTTTCTAAATATTGCATGTTCTTTACTTCTGTATGTTGATTAACAATTTTGTCTGGAAATTAGAGTACTTCCAAAATATTCATTATGGTTCCCTTAGATATACAGTGCAGAATTTTCATGGCATTTTCTATTTGTTCTGCTTTATGCGTCAGTGCCGAGTGGTATGTTCGTAATGCGTTTGATCATTGATTTGAAGAACATAACTTTATATGACAAGTTTGTTTGTGTGGCCATCCTCCGCAGCAAGTACATAAGTACTTGTTTTGTAAAGAAAACTGCCTTTTCCTGCTGCAAGTTACTTTATTTATCCCACACGCGTTTCGCCTTCTCCTGTTCTAAGGCATCAGAAGTGGGATCTATAGCGATACAGTTTTGTTAGTTATAGATTATCAAACAGTTCACTTTGGGATTTTCGGTAAAAAAAGTAACTACTTACGATTTGCTGATCTGCATTTCCTCACATCTAGTCTGGAGGTCGCACTAGCACTTTTATCACTGCCATACAATTACATCTTTGTGTTCTCGCCTTCCACACACTGTTCACCATGTTTCTCACTCTTTTTTGTGGTGGACTATTAGTGTGGAAGGCGAGAACACAAAGATGTGATTGTATGGCAGTGCTAGTGCGGCCTCCAGAACAGATGTGAGGAAACGCAGATCAGCAAATCGTAAGTAATTTCTTTTTTTTGCAGAAAATCTCGAAGTTAACTATTTGATAATCTATAACTAACGAAACTGTATCGTTATAGGTCCCACTGACGATGTCTTAGAATAGGAGAAGGCGAAACGCGTATGGGATAAATAAAGTAACTACCAGCAGGAAAAGGCAGTTTTATTTACCAAACAAGTTTATGTGAATTTGGGATACAGTTATGATTGTTAATAATGACATCTGTCGTCGTAGTTTCGTACACACCTCAAAAGTATGGCGTTGTCGTTATCACTTACTGTTAGGCTCAAAAGCCGATTGACTTAATTGTTTCTTATCTTGAGCTCTTGACAATTTTTCAACGTTTTTTTGAACTTAGCATTAAATCTGTTATCTGGGTTGTGCTATATAGTTGTGACATTGTTATTTTTCAAGAAGTCAGCACTTTCCTACATAATTTTCGTGTTTCATACCAACCACAGTATTACCCTTATCTGATTTCACTTTTAGTGCATTACGTGTCCTCAACTTATTATTTATATTTTTAAGAGTATTGTATTCATTGCGTGCAGCTCTTTTGAAGCATTTTCTTTATTGAATTTCTCGTGTCTACGAGTTTTGCTATTTTTATTGTCAGTTCATTCTGTTCTCATATCGATAATTTTGTCATATCTTTTGAAATTACTTCCCTTTTGTAGTACATCAAGCCTACGAGTTGCAGAGGAGGTCTATAGAAAGATTCCACTACCCAAATTATTGGTGATACACGCTATTAATTCCTTTAAGGGTTTTTCAGTAACATTGATCTCTGAAGCACATTAGTAATAGACTTCGTATACTGGTAAAAGTAGTCTATTTTTAGTAAGGTAGTGTAATTCAGTTACAGTATCTAGTTTTTTACGAGTTTCAGAGAAACAAATTAACTAAACATACTGCACTCACTTCATTCAGTAATCCGAAAAATTTCGTTGTGCTGTGTTAAAACGAGTCATTTCTCGAGGTTTAGAAAGACAGTAGTACTATCAAACTGTGCACAGTATAAGTGACCTTTCATATGACCAGTTTCTTATGAAAAATGTACTGCGACGGGACATAGTGGCTGCAGTGATTAGTTTTATTATTTAATAGTGGTACCCGTGAAAGTAGTGATGCTACCGGGTACGTGTTACACAGTAGAGATCTCAAACTAGTCACCATTAGTGTGGAATTCGTGAACTCCTCCCATTTCGCTGGGAAAGAACTCTCAAAAGAAAGAGACAAACATCTTCATCTTCTCTTTGAAGGAAATCCATCTTCTCCAACTAAAATGAAACCTCTCACTCGCAAAGAGACAGTGCTGAAATGAACCTCCGCCGTGACAGATTAAAACTTACTTTGTGTCGTAGCGGAACTCATCCAAAATCCCTGACACAAGGACACCGCTTTTACGAGTGGACAAGTCGTTGGAGACGGAGCTATATTTTCTAATTAAGGCTCCGATGTGCTTATCATTTCATGATCAACAAGATTTTTTACTAGTGTATTTAAAGGCAAACACAGGGTTTCTGGAATCTAGATATAACTTCCATGTTTTAACCTAGTGAGTTATAAATGCAACTGGAGAACTTCAAAAGGGTGCGATGTGCTTCCTTCAAAGGCATTCGTTGACTGTTGAAAACAGAAGTAAAATGACTTAACGCTAGAAAGAGCTTAGAGTGAAATTCTTCGCTAAGGTAACCAGGCAATTTGCTGTAACTGGTAGTCAACGGCCATACTAAAGTTTCACCTCAGCGACCGAGTACACATTGTACAGTGGCGCTGGAACTATGTTAATGAAGCCAAGTGTTGACTTACGAGCGAGGACAATCTGTACATAGGAAGATACCTTTTGCTTCCATTGCGTCACTGGTTGATGACAAGCAGTGTTCACGACGATTTATGGTGGTAGTTGCATGAGATTTACTCGCGAACGTTTCAAGATGCTTTTCCATGGTATTGGCCTCACGTCTCATCCTAATGAGTGCATTGTTGTGAGAGCTAGTGTAGCTGCACTGTTTCTTGCCCACTTCGACACAAATTACGTTATGAGGACGTAATTACATTGTTTATCTGGTATTACATAACAGTTTTGTTCTTTTTTTCAAGAAATATCAGATGTTAAAAAATATCTCATTTTATTAACGAATGCCACTGCCTCAGCAGATAAATAAACACACGATGCTAAAAAGAACGCTGCTCTTTGTGTGCCCCGACTCTTCAGAATGGTCGTTTCAGCATTATGAACTAATTACGATGCAGTAGTAGTCACTCTACTGGGACTCTTTGATAGTGTCCAAATAGTGTGAAAACAACAACAAAAATTATCACATGTAGGAAAACATTTATGGAGCAATTTCAGAACAGAAGCAGATAGACCGTTCCCACGGCTTCATGGACAGCAAGCAGCTCTAAAATTTTAAATTTCAGATTGCCCTCTACACTTGTAATTTTTGGGTAGGGTCATAATTTGAGCATAGAAGAACATCTGTGGAATCTAGCAGAGTAAGAGAAATATTCTGCTCCAATAAAGATCTGCATCTACTTGGCCTTGTTACTAGAACACAATATGGGCAAAGCTAAAATTCTTGTTCCTGTATCACTGCGGCAGACAGTTTTGATTTATAAAGGTTCACGACGTCATTTCTTGGTTGTTATTCCCATTATCTGTCTTCCTTTGCCGTCGTCATAAAATTGAGAAATTCCTAAATCTGTTGTAATCTCCTTGTCGTTATTCTATCGGTTGTTTTCCTTCAACTGTCCATGAAAAACAGGTTTATACTTCAGACTTCCTACGTCGATAGCAGGATTACAGAACGTTCTAACGACAGGTTACGTGGATGAGCGACTGATTAACTTGTCTCCCGAAAAGAGTTTCCCTTGGCTACGAGCTGAATACAGATTCCCTCGAGGAAGGACTCTCTTTCTGATAGGTCTGGATTACAACGGGAACGTCACAATCATCAGTCGTTACACACATCTTATTCGTATGTTTTGAGATGCCAGCCTTAACTGTGAGATTTAGTTCCTTTACTTTCAGTTTTTGATCTGTTAAAGTTCAGTGCTGCGTTCTCTTCTCGTGCCATCGTTCTTTACTAGAACTGCGTTTTACTTCATTACTACAATTATCAGTGGCATTTACTCCATACTTCGTTCAAAACTTTTTACTTCCTATCCACAATCTGCAGCAGGATGATCTTGGGGTGGATCTACATCGATGAGAGAATGACTATTCTCCAAGGCGAGCTAACTGCCAAGAAAGCACGTTTACTCGCTATAATTTACAACTGTCAGCAGAGTACCGCGCTCCTGTTTAGGCCTACATAACAGTTCAGCCGTAAAAGCGATAGCCCTGTCATTCTCATCATTAGCCGTAATGTATCTGACATGCTACTTAAAACGTACCTCAATCAGTGGCAGCTTCCTTTCGCACTCCCTTATCGAAAGTTGCACAGCAAACACCGTATATCAAATGTATGCGCCAGAATTTCTCCTGCTCTGTCATCGCAGTTATTATGCGATATGCACATGGCGAAGTAAAGTATTACTTGATACCTCACGAACTAGGTGTTCTCGAAATTTAAAGAGCAGTATTTTCCTATTAACCTCTGTGTAAACTTCCTCAGTATTAACCGTGTCTCGCTTCCCACGCCCGGGTTCGATTCCCGGCGGGGTCAGGGATTTTCTCTGCCTCGTGATGGCTGGGTGTTGTGTGCTGTCCTTAGGTTAGTTAGGTTTAAGTAGTTCTAAGTTCTAGGGGACTGATGACCGTAGCAGTTAAGTCCCATAGTGCTCAGAGCCATTTGAACCATTTATTAACCGTGTATCATCTTCACACACGTAGAACTTATAATGAAATTCTGAATTCCACTCGAAGAAGATATTGAACTTAAAGTTTATTTCAAGAGAAATGAAGGGATTATAATTGTTTTTAACATTTTATTTAAACTTATCAATTTCCATCGGGTTGCAGCTGCTTCGTGCGTGATTGTTTGACCTCAGTGGAACCTGCACGATGCTATCAGCATGCAGAGAAAAACCACTTGAATCAAAGAGAGTGATAAAATAATCAAGATCTTGATAGCTCTACAGTTACTTCCGTATCATATCCTCACGAATATAATCGGATCGTTAACATCACTAACTGAAATATTAACTGAAGCAACACAAGTTTATTGAAAACTTGGAAAAACTTGAAGATGAGTAATTAGCGCTAGCGAGTAACATCGCTCTGAGCAGTAATCTATATGAGATTAACCAGTAGCTTTTCTTTACGGATACAGTACAACTGTGAACGGGAGAACTTACAAAGATTATCAGTTTCTTTTCTAACGCAGTTGCGATTGTTGCTCAAATAGCCACGACAGCAGCGACGCTAATCGTCGAGAGGACGAACTTCATTCACATTTCATCGCTGGAAAACGACGTCACGAACATTGCGAATGTTGTAATCGCACCTATGTAACGGTCGCTATTGACGAGTCGCCATAGCAACCAGCGTAAATCTAATATCATATTCAAGCAGTAAAAGACAGACTCTGTATAGAAATGGAGATTTTAATCGTTTGTAGGTAGAACCATGGTGTTATTTTGTTAATTCCTTTTTATTTTTGTTTGTGATAGATCAGTCTAATGCGAAAGATTAAGGAATAGTAATATGACATTGTCTTCAGTGATTTAATACTTACACGTTGAATCCAGGAATTGATTCAGAAGCTAATTATTCATTTGACAGTAATTACATTTTCATCCGTTTGAGTTTCATGATGATATCAGTGAAATGAATGAATAACTGTAAATTTTAAGATCGTTCACTTCAACAATAACCATCTCATGCATTTTTTTTCTATTGCAGCTTGCAGTGACCAAGCAGGAAGCCTTCAAAACCAGTGGCAAACCGTCAAACCAACACTGACTTTCTGTTCTTCCTACGCTAGTCTCGGAACTACCATGGCCGATGTTGAAGGTATGTTGTATCAACTGTTACAATCAACAGTGCTAACGTGAATTTGGACACATCAAAACTTGAGGGGAAAAAAGAAAAAGACATTACGACTTATGTATGTTAAAACCTGACGAGGTTCATGAAAATCAGAAATTTGATTCCAATGTTCCTCTGAAAAATCTCAGGCTTTGACTATTGGACTTATATACTCAAATATTAAAAATTAAAGTTCACTTCATTAACGAATACATTACCAAGAGATATCAGTATAGCACGATTCATGCGTAAGGTTGACTGTACCGGTATAATTACTTCAATGAAATTTAAAGTTTTATAGTTTAACTATACCCCTTAATGAAAACAGAATTATGTCAAATTCATATTATTCGCCCCAACCTAACACGCGTTTTTCTAAGGTCTCTTTGGCTGGATTATATTCCGTAGTTACATCAAAAACAGTTGAATTCGAGACCCAGAAAGTAGCTCACGTACGTCAGCCGTAGCACTCGTTAACGTAACCCTTTAGTCCAACCAGTTTCCTTATACGCAGCCTTACATTTAAAGAATTATAGAATGTGGTTGTTTTCACATATGTCGTGTGATTATTGTGTTAACTCCAGTTCTCTTGCCATGAGAATACAGGTCCTAACGCTCTAAGGTTCAGCTCGACATTCATTGTTTACGGTTTAACTTAGGTTCTGCCTCTAGTTATTTAGTTTCACTGATACCACTCCCTCCGATGCGACAGCACTTGTATGCTAGCAAGTTTACTGTGAAGTGCAAGCATATGCAACAGAAAACATAATATTCGAATACTGACAAAAAGATATACAAGAATAACACAATAAATAATGCCAAACATGTTGTTGGTGTTATTCGGATACTCACCTGAAAATACTTTACAAAATTTGTAAATAAGCTGGAGGTACTTGTTTCTGTGGAGTTCCGGTGAAGAAGTGGATTTTCAATCGGCTTTCCAGCTTAAAGCTCCTACCTCTGTCATCCTGGCTAAACATGCAGCTTCATGTCACAAATACTTTAACATACAACATTTCGGCGTCCGGAAATAGTTCGAAAGGGTAGCGATCAGTTTAACAAATATTGACAATGCTAGGCTTCGAAACTTAGGATTTGTCGCTTATAAGAAGGAAACATCATTTATACAAGCAAGTAAGGTTTACATTAAATAAAAATGTTGCTAGCTTGCTAATAAATACAGCTTGCTACGTTTCAAATACTTTTCAGATGCGTTTTGATTAAATGATGACGAACAGCTCATTCATTAATATTTTAATATATACCTTCATTTGATATAGAATGCATCGTTGGAAGAAAGTACACCGCCTGCTTTCAGAATAATCAGAATACAAATTTACCAGAGGATATTGTCCCAGTGAGATCCCTCGGATCATTCCCGTAGTGCCACTGTTGTTTGTTACCGTGGGGAAGTCAACACTCTGGCAGTGCAGAGCTTATTCGACAGAGCAGTTGGCCAGTCATTCGTGATGCAAACTGGTGCACCTCTTTGACTTACACCGAGAACAGTGGCGAGATGTGGTCATTTTAAAGCAAAATGAGATATTTCTGAATTCCTGAATTTAATTATAAAGACAGCATTGGACCTAAATTGTGCGCTGTTTCGTGTCCAAGAGTTATCCACCATATCACACACTTTTTGTTCCATTACAAGATACAGTCTACGAAATTGGCAATGCCTTTATGCACAGATGTAGTTATAAGAGCACACGGGAGAACTGCAGTACGTTTCCAGCTCCGCCCAGCACCCTAATTGAGCATTACAGGGGTGTATAGGAAGATTTCTTCTCTCATCATCACTGAACTATACTCTGCTCATGATGAATTTATAGATTTATTCTGGAAAAAAATTACCACTTGTATGCGACTATTCCGGCACGCATAAAATCTGTAAAAAAGTCTTGAGGTTGTCTAATGCGGAGTGTATCCATTATTCTGAAAAATTTGTGTAATGACTGTCATCATTTACTCCTCCTACCCACTCTCTTTTGCTGCTTCACATGGGTGATTATTTCAACTAACTAGATACGTGTCATGAAGATACGTATACTGCTTACAAGGGAACCTCCCCATCGCACCCCCTCAGATTTAGTTATAAGTTGGCACAGTGGATAGGCCTTGAAAAACTGAACACAGATCAATAAAAAAAACAGGAAGAAGTTGTGTAGAACTACAAAAAAAAATAAGCAAAATATACAAACTGAGTAGTCTGTGTGCAACATATGCAACATCAAGGACAGTGTGAGATCAGGAGCGCCGTGGTCCCGTGGTTAGCGTGAGCAGCAGTGGAACGAGAGATCATTGGTTCAAGTCCTCGCTTGAGTGAAAAATTTGATTTCCTTATTTTCGCAGTTATGATCTGTCCGTTCGTTCATTGACGTCTCTGTTCACTGTAATAAGTTTAGTGTCAGTGTTTTGCGACCGCACCGCAAAACCGTGCGATTAGTAGACGAAAGGGCGTGCCTCTCCAATGGGAACCGAAAACATTTGATCGCAAGGTCGTAGGTCAACCGATTCCTCCACAGGAAAACACGTCTGATATATTCTATACCACACTGGTGACGGCATGTGCGTCACATGACAGGAACATGTTGTCGACCCACCTAACTTGTACACTTGGCGAATGGGTAAAAAGATTCTTTTACCTTGCCCGATTTAGGTTTTCTTGTGGATGTGATAATCACTCCCAAAAAAGTGATGAAAACATAAGAGTTTGTCACATAAACTGCAACAAATGACTGCAACAGTCGCACAGTTTTCCCTGTGCTCTGTCAAAACATATGTTTTTAACGTTTTCAAATTTTTAGATATGTAGACCGTGAAATCCTGCATATGTCCAAGCAAATCTGAACATGTCCTGGAATTTTGGAGAGCGAAGTTGATTGTGTGTGTGTGCCTGAACTTTGATAATTGTCTGAAAATAAAAAATTAAAATTATCAGTAGGAGAGGGACTCGAACCTAGGACCTCTGGCTCCACAACTGCTCACGCTAACCACAGGACCACGGCGCTACTGAGGTAGTACTAGCCTTAATGTTATAGATGTTGAGCATGGACTACTCAGTGAGTATATTTTGCTTATTTTTTTCATAGTTCCACACAACTTCTTCCCGTTTTCTCCATTGATCTGTGTTCAGTTTTTCAAGGCCTATACACTGTGCCAACTTATAACTAAATCTGAGGGGGGTGCGATGGGGAGGTTCCCTTGTTAGTACGTTGTGTTGAATGTTTAAATTACCGCCGTAATTTGGATGTAAAGGTCTAACAGCAGCCGTGTTTGCAGAGTAATTAAACAGAATTTAGGTCATTCTGTTATGCAAACATCTTTTTTTGCAGCTAGACGTATTTCAGCATCTTTGAGTCATCAATAGCTGCTTTTGATACGGTCTTTATTTTCTAGTTTGTTAGGTATTGGAAGATCATTTTTCATTATTCTATAACTTGCCATAGTTATCTTTGTGACGCTCGTTCTCATGTACATGCTCACTGATATGGAAACACACGCAGAAATACGTGACATGTTTTTGTTGAAACTTACAAACTTCATAAAGACACAAAGTTTGGTTCCCAGAGAATAAGACTGTAATAAAAGTACCCAATGACAATTGCACAGAGATACTGAAACATGATTAAAAGATCACTTATCATTAGAGAGCTCTTTTCTGGAAATGATAAGTTGAGAACTGTTTGTAGCTGTTGATCGTTATGCATTCTGTATTTTGTCAAAAGTCCCCACGCATTCTGCCTTTTGTCAAGAGTCCCAACAAACGTAATACTTGGTGCAGTAAATTACGAAACTATTTCAAAATTTTTAGAGCTTACGTGAGTGCAAAACTCTTGTAAGCTTTGTACAGATGAGCGCACATGGTTTAATTAAGAGTGGCTGCAAACTTAGCATACCAGCCGCTGCGAGAATGTCTGCAATAGCGTCCTCCTATTAACGTTGCAACAGTTGTATATACCGTTTCATTCAAAGCACCAGTTAGCTTTGACGCAAGTGGACGTCTGATGTTACAGAACCAATGTCGATGAACTGCTTGACACACACATTTCCCATGGCCAAAGTGTTCACACGTTTTTGTTATTTTATGAAAGGTACATGGACAGTCTGTTGTACGTTACTCCGGCACCATCACAATCCACTCGATACTTGTAACGTGGAGCATACAGTTGTTCTTAATTGACCGACTGCTTGGGTCTCAATACCGAAATTTGTACAGTCATCGAGTAAGACGGTCAGAAACTCAACCCGTCAGTAATTTACCGATCCTGTTGGGTTTCTTGACGAGTTGCGAGACAAGTGCTAATAATCATATTCTTGAAACTATGAAACTCAGACAAGTCATAGAAGGAAAACAATACATTTCTTGACAACAACTGATACTTGGAAACGGTGTATCCTGTTCCGCGCATTATACCAAGCGTTGTCGGTGCTCATTCTATTGATGTACAGGACTCTGTTTCGCTATATAGTGCACGGACCATATTTTAACAAGAGCAGAGGCCTAGTCGACCACCAAACACGTGAATTTTAAACAGCCTTACCACAGTACCACAAATTATAGAGTAGTAACTAGGACAACAAATAAACATTTCATCTGAAGTTTGTTGTTTGAAACTAACTCTCAAAAACCATTGAATAGCTGCGTAACGAATGTGAAGATGGTGGAAACATTGAGAGAACAGCGATATCGCCTATAAAACATCTTAGAAGGGTAGGCTGTTTATTACAGCAGTCTTCCTGGTGCCATACTCAGGGGAGGACGGAGAACTAAGCAACTGTGCAATAGAAAATCCTGAGAGGGAATACTACATACCAAAGATATGGCGCTAAAGACAAGCCTAACAAGAATTAGTGTATAAAAAAATAGCAATGCGAGTCTGTGCTTCTACGTTGCGATTACGACGAACTTTTATTCGACATTCCACAAATGGCAGCAAATAGAATTGTTTGATACAGAGTAAATCCTTGTAACTGTACGCTGCTCGGCAGTAGCCGGTTACCGTATAAGGTTGTCTTCGCGTCTACGCAGCCACGTGTTGGCAGCTGCTGCCCGGCGGGGTAAACATCAGCAACCGCGTGCTCCCCTTGTTTACATTAGGCGCCTTCCGCCCAAACTTGTGCAGGTGGCACGCCTAATGAAACTTTGTTCCTCAAGCTGTAGGCATTTTTTTAATATTTTCAATTCTATTTCAATTATGACATGCAAATATTTCGCTAGCTGCCACCAGTACCATTCTCATTAGACTGTTATCCCCTGCTATACCCCATTCACTAGCCGCTAGGTATAAATTTGAAACGGATAAATTAGAACATTCGAAGAACCAGATTATTTAAAATATATTTCCACAGTGTGTGATGTACTACGACCTTTCAACATCCGATATCCAACAGCCAACATCCAATTTCCTGGTCCGCTGTAAGACTTAGGCCCTAAAATGGCCGAATTGAATAAACAAAAAAATAAAAGAAGTAAAGAAAACACATCGTCTAGCAATGCTGCATGGGAAGCACACACCCAATACGCGGGTGTAGTTCACACTTAAATGTAGTAAGTAGGTTTTCGAGAAATCGAGGTTGAAACTTTTCGAACCTGTTGTAGACCATACGATAGCGCTAGCCGTCGAGAAGCGGTATCATTGTCATCAGCTAATCCACCATACCGCATCTGCCCGTTCTGCACTTCCACCAAACATCTACATCTACAAACATACTCCGAAAGCCACCGTACGGTACTTGGCGGCGGGTATCCTATACTATTACTGTCAATTCCTTCCTTGTTCCACTCGGAAATGGAGCGAGGGAATACGACTATCTATATACCTCCGTAAAAGACGTGATTTTTCTTATCTTACCTTCGTGACCATTAGGCAAAATTTATTCTGACGGCTATAGAATCGTTCCGCAGTCAGCTTCAAATGCCGGTTCTCTAAAATTTATCTGTAGCATTCCTCGAAAAGAATGTCGCCGTCCCTCCACAGCTTTCCATTCGTGTTCCCAAAGCTTATCGTAACCCATGCGTGTTGTTCCTATCTACCGGTAACAAACCTAGGAGCCCGCCTCTGAACTGCTTCGAAGTCGTCCTTTATTCCGACCTGGTACGGGTCCCAAAAACTTGAGCGGTACTCAAGAATAAGTCGCATTAGCGTCCTCTATGTGGTCTCCTGACAGAGGTACAATACTTTCCCAAAATTTTCCCAAGAAGCAGAAGTAGAACATTCGCCTTCCCTACGACAATTCTGATATGCTCGTTCCATTTCATATCGCTTTGCAATGTTAGGCCCAGATATTTAAACGACGTATCTGTATCAAACAGCATACTACTAATACTGTATTCGAGCATTACAGGTTTGTTTTGCCTACTCATATGCATTAACTTGCATTTCTCTACATTTAGAGCTAACTGCCATTCATCACACCAACAAAGAAATTTTGTCTAAGTCGACGACGACGATATCTTCCCGTACACCACAGCATCATCGGCAAACGTCTCCAGACTGCTGCCCACCCTATGCGCCAGGTCATTATGTACACAGAAAAGAACAGCTGTCCTACCACACTTCCCTGGGGCACTCCTCACGATACCCTTGTCTCTGATGAACATTAACCGTTAATGACAACATACTCGGTTCTGTTATTTAAGACGTCTTCGAGCCACTCACTTATCTGGGAACCTGTTCCATATATTCGTACCTTCTTTAACAGTCTGCAGCGGGGCACCGAGGAAATGCTTTCCGGAAGTCTAGAAATATGGAATCTGCCTTTTGCCCTTCATCGATAGTTCCCAGTGTATCATGTCACATAAGGCCAAGCTGAGTTTCGCACAAACGATACTTTCTAAAACCCTGCTGATTTGAGGAAACAAGTTTCTTGGTCTCAAGAAAATTTATCATATCAGAATTGGGAATATGTTCAAGGATTCTGCAGCAAACAGATGTTAGGGATATTGGTCTGTAATTTTGCGGGTCCGTTTTTATTTTACCCTTCTGACATACATGAGTCACCTGCGCTTTTTCCAGTCGCTTGGGACTTTCCGGTGGGGGAGAGACCCACGATAAGTGCAAGCTAAGCAAAGGGCCAACACCGTAAACTGTCCTATTACCGGATTGGAATTCCATCCCGACATGGTGACTTACAAGGTTTCAACTCTTTCAAATGTTTCTGTACGCCATGGATGCTTACTACTATGTCGTCCGTGCGGGACTGTGTACGATGGTCTTACTCTAACTATGCTACATTACAGACAAAGTTTGAATATTACACACTTCCTAGAGCTTAGGCAAATGGAACAAATCGGTTGGTCCTTTTTCCTTATGTGGTCTACGGTGTGCTTTAAGGGGCTTACGGAGGTACCATTTAGTTCATGGTCAGTTCCTGAGGGGGAAAAAAGCGCTATTCACCATTTTTTCGCCGTCATCAGGATACCTAATAACTAACACCAGAAATTTGCTCAAATCTTAACGGCATGCTCTATCCGTGTTTATCCAGAAGTGCCATCTTCCCGTTTTCAAAAATATTTATCCGTTATCGAGAAACAAAACAGAGTCAGGGATTCCAAGACAGCAATTCACAGCAAATGGTTGAAATTCCTAAGATCCCGATCTCGACCAACCTTGAAAATTTTCTTAATATCTTCATCCGTTTCTGAGGTACGTACATTCAAATTTACCGTACTTGTACACTCAAAACGTGAACTTAAAATCCGGCTGAGGCAAAATCGAAACAATAAAAAATCGCAGCAAACTGCTCAAATTTTAACAATATATTCTACCCCCCTTTCCAGTCAGAGTCTTTTAGACACGAGCGTATTCGCGTTTTTTGTTTTTTGCTCCGATAGGAGCGTTCTTCCGTTGGTGGAGTATAGTGGCTGAACGAGGTTATCCATCTATTAGACTAAATATAATTTTATATGCATAATATGACCTAAATCTAATTGCAGAGAATGAGGATGACCTTCAGGTGGGAGTGTATAAGTTAGCAGCAGATAGCCTCCGATTACAAATAAGCATTGTAGATACAACGATAATGGTATTTCAGGACATACAACGAGTAAAATCTAAAACAGTCCACAATAATAAAATCTTTGGTCAAGTTGAACGTTTTAAATGTCAAGGATGCACATCAGTTACATAAGTAACCATGACATGGACCAAAAATTAAATAAATGTACTTCCATATGTGGAATGACGGTAAAAAAATTTGAAGAATAAAGCCAGGAAAGAATCCCAGCTGGAGTTTTATAAAATCATAGCAGTAGGTCTGCCAAACCTTACTTACAGAGGTGAAGAATGAGGACAAGACACTAAAAAAGTATGCACGCTCAAGAAATATGGTTTCTAAGAAGAGTTGATGTACAAGGTAAGATCATAGGATAAATTAGGGTGTAAGGAAAGATTTAGGAATATGTAACCTAAACGAAAAAAGACAGGAAAATGGAAGGAAAATGTAGAGCATACGGCTGGTGAAAGACTCCCAGTAAAGGCTCTCAGTTACAAATGCACTGGAAGAAGAAATGTAGTAAGACCATACAAGAGATGGAATATGGTAAAAGGTAATTTGCCTTATACATTAACCGAAGAAGAAGAAGAAATTTGTTGCTGAGCATACGTTGCATAACTTCATATGCTGCATTTGAGTCGTTGCCCCAGCAATGCTCCTCCCTAGCAAGTACGAAATCCCGCCGGCAGTGTCTTCGCGCTTGACTACGAGAGTGTATCGTGCAACCAAACACGAGCTTTCCGCGCAGCTGTTGTAAGAGGCACCGTAGTGAAGTCGCTTTCTCTGCGAGGCAGCTACTTTACGATCTGCACTGTCGACCGGTTCGTGTTTAATATTTCAGCGAGCTCCTGTCGTAAACAGGGGATCTATATTTAATGGTGATGGCAGATAGCGCCGCTGGATGTACGTTGCTCACCGTCTCCGCCTGCCTTCTTTGCTGCTCGCTATAACTGGGCACCTAAGACGTATTTCCTGTGTGCGTAAGAAAATGGAGACACGGTTGCATTGCTTCTTAAAGCATTAGTCTTGTAACAAGGTACGGGTTTAGTACAGAAACCATGCAAGAAGTTACAGTTTTCGTACCACTGCAAGTTTCAGATACACTTGTTTGTTGGTGGCAAGCAGTAGTTTATATCAGTACCTCGTGGGCTCGTTGTAACTAACAGTTCCCAGACACTTCTAATACGCTAACTGTCCCGATTGAAACTGCGAGTGGCAGCCTTGCTACAGAGGCTGAAATAAATGACACGAGCAAAACATGGAGCGTATTTGATGGTACAGCGTTCCAAATACAAATCTCCTTGTATTCGGCTGTTAGGATGGTGCTACATACCAAAAATGTGCTTTCTGGTTGAAGGGATGTGTGTCCACATATCAAAGATACGGTCTTCATTATATGTCGTATCTCCACACACTCTTAGTTGAACAGTGCAGAGTCAACCTGGCACCGCATCTGAGGTGGCGCAGTCTGTGCGGTGGCTCTCGACTCGGAGGTAAGATAGGTGGAATCCTGGTAGTGCAAGAAATTTGCACTACCGGCATGTGTGGCTTTAAGCGCCTGATCATCCCACCAATATCCTGGATTATTACATTCCAAATACTCTATGAAGTATCCCATGAAATGAGGGCATGCGACATTGTTGATAAAGATCTGTCCGTCAGATAGGGATGTTAGGCCCGACGGCCCTCCCTGTTGACATTCAAGAGAAGTACGCGATGTGCCGGCACCTGTTTTTCTCCCGATCCCTTCTCTCATCATACAACATAAACATGACACAACAACAAACTCACTCAATACAGTCACCTATACTCAACGGAAAATTGTCACACTTCACGAACGACATGGCTACTGCGCGCGAAATAACGAAAACCTTTACAAACAGGTGCTTGCACTTACCTTTCTGTCTCTCCCAGTCAGCCGTTCCATACGATATCTTCACTGTTACTCGCCGGCCGAAGTGGCCGTGCGGTTAAAGGCGCTGCATTCTGGAACCGCAAGACCGCTACGGTCGCAGGTTCGAATCCTGCCTCGGGCATGGATGTTTGTGATGTCCTTAGGTTAGTTAGGTTTAACTAGTTCTAAGTTCTAGGGGACTAATAACCTCAGCAGTTGAGTCCCATAGTGCTCAGAGCCATTTGAACCATTTTTCACTGTTACTCGCTGGGAGGTGCCTTCATATCCTGTCAGGCTATGTAAATTTAGGTTTCAAAAATGGTTCAAATGGCTCTGAGCACTATGGGACTCAACTGCTGAGGTCATTAGTCCCCTAGAACTTAGAACTAGTTAAACCTAACTAACCTAAGGACATCACAAACATCCATGCCCGAGGCAGGATTCGAACCTGCGACCGTAGCGGTCTCGCGGTTCCAGACTGCAGCGCCTTTAACCGCACGGCCACTTCGGCCGGCGAAATTTAGGTTTCCTTCGATTCCTTATTCACCTCCGCCAAGGTTGGTTGCTTTGGAAAGGCTACAATTTCCTGTCCTGTCTTTGGCCATTCAGAGCCTGTGCTCCGTCTCTAATGACCTTGCTATGGACAGGACATTAGCTTAGAATTTTCCGTCCTTATCTCTCACACATACAATTCAGGCTACAGACATGAGACAGGTAGTACATGATTTTTTTGCAGTCACAAATTAAAACTAACGTTAACTAAGACGGTATTCTGTGACAAGAATGTAAGTACTGAGTCAACCAAGTCCCCGTAAAAAAATGCAACAACATACAGGGCAAGATGAAACAGTCTTTTAAGATAAAGAAATTACTTTTTTGAAGTGGTTTTTCGTGACCTATGCAACCTAAAAGGATTATGCGCAGATGGAACTTTTGAGCAGCATGTTTATTGCATATGTCAATATCGCGCTGTTTTTAGTAACATATGTTTGGAAAGTTTGATTCAGATACAGTATATCGTAAATGGTTTCAAGTAACGAAGTACAGAAAGGAGACGTAGTGCGGCTGACAAAAGTGAATGTAATTTTTACTTAAATACATTTCACTATCTGATAATCCAGTCCATTTGTGTTTCTTTCATACGTTTCTGTCAGGCAATTATTGCAAGGATTTACTTAGATCACTTCGTCATTTAATCGTAACCGCGAATATTGATGCCACGATAAAGTTCCGGACTCGCAGTAAGGTGTTGCATGATAACAAAACGGAACTAATATTGTTTTCCTAATTAAGTTCCACTTCCTGTCAGAGGTGTGTAGGGTTAACTGTTATAGATCTTTTTAGCCAGATACTAACATGCTGGTCTGTCAATTGCGACTATGTGCATGTGAACTCATCAGTCATTTTCAATGGAACCAATATAACTTTTTTTGGAGAACTTGGTATGGAGTACAGTATTTAGATTTTTAGATTGCTATGATGGTACTATTCCCGATAGGATTTGCGTTTCTCAAGATAGATTGATTTAATAAAAAAAGGAGCTGTTATTTCCAGTCACACTGCCCTTAAACTGGGATCACTATCACTGCCATTATTACCATTATCAAGAATTCGAAATATATGCACGAAATACGCCTTGTTTTCAGTAAAATCGGAATTTTTGCTCTGGCTGGACTAAGCTATTCTAACAGGTATGTCTTCATATACGTAGCTAGCAGAGTTACATTAGAAAAGCGAATGTGCAGGAATAATAGATCTGAAGCAATAAATACATGTAGCGTGATGTCGGTAAAAAAATAAGTTTTTAAAAATGTGTGGAAATGAATTTAATGCACTGACAGAGAGTAGAGATTTTATTTGCTGAGAATGTGGATCTTGATTCCTGAACAGTTTGTCGTATTTTTGCAATTTAGATAAATTAAGAAACTGCTTGGTTCCTTGATTTGCAAACAGAAGAATGATAAACAACTCAATTTGTAAGTGCCAGAGTAGTTGTGCGCAACTGATGCGAAACTCGTAATAGGAAATAATATTATCAATGAAGCATTCCATGTAAGTATGGATGAAACAAATCCGAAGCAACGACTACATCCACAGGGAGTCAGCACTGGCATTAATTATGAATTCAGCCTTGCCTAAGACTGTTTCTAAGGTGTTTCAGAAGTTCCATGACGACTCTTATGTTCTTGAATCCGTTGAAATCCTTTGATTTTGGTGAAGCGACGTGTACAAAGATATTAGTAGCTAAAGGAAATGTGAGAACAAGAGACTTGCATGAAAGAGAATAGCAGTTAAAATTAAATTAACTACAGCGATGAAATTCGCCACTTTGTTGATCTGTAACGTGAAACAGAAGGATGTTATGGTAAAAATAAAGGAAACAGTACAGATTTATCATACAGCGCCATGAAACGCAATTTCCTCAACAAAAACGGAAAAATAACCAAAATCAAAAACATATGTGTCGAACGTATCCGTAGGGCCTGAAATGTGGTATTCCGGGCACATTCTTGACACTGTGAATCTCAAAATATTGTATTCTCTGACGATTCAAAATTGAGTTGCATGCATTAATACAGGAACGTGATGTAGTTTCAGGTTGGAACTGGCTCTTAAGGAAGCTGCTTGAGCCCACGGTTCAGTGTTTCGAGATTCGCAAGTTGTTTACTTAATGATAAAAAAAACCATCAGTCACTGTTTCACAAAAATAATTAAACTAAAGTAAAAATTTTAGGCCACATCTAGTTGCATGCAATTATACATTGAGATGACAAAAATCATGGAATACCTCCTAATACCGTGTCGGACGTCCTTCTTCTCGGGGTAGTGCAACAACTCGATATGGCATGGACTCAACAGGTCGTTGGAATTTCGCTGCAGCATTATTGAGCCATGCTGTCTCTATGGCCTTCCATAATTGCAAAAGTGTTGCTGGTGCAGGAGTATGTGCACGAATTGAACTCTCGATAATGCCACATAAATGTTCGACGGGATTCATATCGGGCAATCTGGGTGGCCAAACTATTCGCTAGGATTGTCCAAAATGTTCATCAAACAAATCACGAACAAATGTGGTCTGATGACATGTCACAGCATCGCCTATTTGAAGTCCATGAATTGACCGCAAATGGTCTCCAAGTAGCCGAACTCAACTATTTTCAGTCAAAGATCGGTTCAGTTGGACCAAATGACCTAGTCCATACCATGTAAAAACAGCAAACACTACTGTGGAGCCACGCAAGCTTGCACAATGCCTTGTTGACAACTTGCGTCTATGGCTTCATGGCGTTTGACCAGACTCAAACCCTCCCATCTCCTCTTACCAACTAAATCAGGACTTATGCGATAAGGACGCAGTTTTCCAGTCGTTTAGGGTCCAACCGATATGGTCACGAGCACAGTAGAGGCGCTGCAGGCGACGTTGTACTGTTAACAGAGGCAGGTGCGTCGGTCGCCTGCTGCCATAGCCCATTAAAGCTAAATTTCACCGCACTTTCCTAACGGATAAGTTCGTCGTACGTCCCATACACATTTCTACGCATACTTCGCGCAGTGAAGCTTGTTTGTTATCACTGAAAGCGCTATACAAACGCCGCTGCTTTCGGACGGTAAGTGACGGCCGTCAGCCACTGCGTTGTTCGTGGTAAGAAGCAGTGCCTGAAGTGTGGTACTCTGGGCACATTCTTGACACTTTGAATCTCGAAACATTGAATTCCCTAATGATTCCCGAAATGAAATTTCGCATGCGTCACGCTCCAACTATCATTTCGTGTTCAAAGTCTGTTAATTCCCGTCGTGCGGCATAATCATGTCGGAAACCTTTTCACGTGAATCATCTGAGTACAAAATGATAGCTTCTCCAACGCCGTGCCCTTTAATACCTTTCTTACGCGATGTTACCACTATCTGTATATGTGCATATCGCTATTCCAAGACGTTTGAAACCTCATTGTACTTTTCAGACGGCAACAGTTACGTTTCTTAAATGAGTGGCATCACCAACATGTCTACTGTTGCGATAAACACGGAAATTTTAAATTCTCGCTACTCCCGACGACTAAGAATTGATTAAATAGAGAACAGTAACACGTGAAATAAAAAACAGTTTCTGCGGAGTAGTTGATGTTGATTCTTTGTTTCGTCAGGATAACCGACTGACGCAGTCGCAGAGACCTGTAATTTGTCAGTATACGATTATTATACCATCTTTTTCTTGAATATACCTCCGTGGTTCAGAAACAAGTTTCATCTATTTTGCCTTAGACTTTCCTCACGCCATAGAAGTAAAAAATCAGGAACTGTTGAAGGGTTCACGACCAGGGCTTCCGAGCTCGAATGAGTCAGCTGTAAATAAGGTCCGTACCCTAGAGAGCACCCCAGGCGTATACTTACTGTTTCTCCCTTGGATAGCAACAGCATCCGGGGCGAGGGGTGACAGTTGGAAGGCGCAGAAGTGAAAACGGGAGCACTGCTGCTAATAACCTGCTGCTGCAGCAGTCTGAGAAGGAGTAAACGAATTTGTGTGTTAACAACCAGTCCTTTTGCAATAAAAAGAAGAAAAGTCGCTTTGTGAATACACCTTCCCTTGTTTCTTGTTACTGCGATAACTATTTGCATAATGGAGAGAGAATAAACATGAAATTAAACCACATTACAAGATGCAGAAGCGTTGATGGCTGGAATGATAAGTCCATTTTAAATACTAAAACGTATTAAACTGTAGAATATGTTCATTCTTATGGAAACTATTTGAGGAATGCAGAAACGACAGAAACCGAATAGCAGCACTTCCAAAATTTTCATCAACAATGTAACCGTTTTTCTCTGAAGTAGATGTTAGTTCTTCTGTTGTTTCTGTGGAGAAAGTATTACAGCCTCCGATCACAAATGAGCTTACAGAATGTTCTTCGATCTCTTGCAGCTGTAGGCATATATTTGTCACCGCATTTCCAACTAAACGCACCCTCAGTTAAACCTCCCTAAACATTTGCTTGTAGTTTAGATTTACGCTGTACCAGAACTACGGTTCAATTGTTTTGATCCACTACATAAATGACGCGGTGAATGGTAGGATTATCGATAGTATTGGTAGAACTGTCAGAGAAAGAAACACAAATAAATGTGTAAGAGAGAAAATGGGAGCCAACGAATTCTCCTTGTTTCTTTTGTTTCATCAATTGTTTCTTTGGACATAATTTTCTCCGCACATCATTCAGTGTTAGTCAAAAAAATTGTTCAAATGGCTCTGAGCACTATGGGACTTAACATCTGAGGTCATCAGTCCCCTAGAACTTAGAACTACTTAACCCTAACTAAGGACATCACACACATCCATGCCCGAACCTGCGACCGTAGCGGTCGCGCGGTTCCAGACTGAAGCGCCTAGAACCGCTCGGCCACTCCGGCCGGCATTCAGTGTTAGTCCATTGTCGTTTTATATCCTTACGTAACAAAAATTTCAGTACGTTTTGGATGACGAACTGCGACTGTGATTTAAACTGGCGATTTATTTGGTAACAGATGTGCAACCAGTCGCTTCTTTTAGGTTTTTGATTCATTCAACCATAAAAATGTTTTCGAGCCACTGCAGGCTCATCGTCAGATGGAGGTGTTTCAAGAACATTATGCTGTGGACCAAGTGTGGCTAGATGTAGTGCTGATGAGTGCACTGATTTGTGGCAGCCATACCGAATCTCTTACTATAATGTACATTATTAAGCTATGAACACAAATATACCCAGTATTCAGCTGCGCTTGTTTTTACACTGATTCACAGAAAATAAACGTTTTACGTAGAAATTTGATATGGATACCACAAGGCAGTGCATTCATCAGCACTCCATCTAGCCACACTTGGTTCAAATGGCTCTGAGCACTATGGGACTTAACATCTGAGGTCATCAGTCCCCTAGAACTTAGAACTACTTAAACCTAACTAACCTAAGGACATCACACACATCCATGCCCGAGGCAGGATTAGAACCTGCGACCGTAGCGGTCGCGCGGTTCCAGACTGAAGCGCCTAGCCACACTTGGTCCACAGCGTAATGTTCTTGTAACATCACCATCCTATGATGAGCCTACAGTGGCTCGAAAACATGTTTATGGTTGAATAAATCGTATCAAAGAACCTAAAAAAACCGACTGGATGAATATTTATCACACAGGTAAATCGCTAAAGAATAAAAATATCATCTCCGGCCGGTGTGGCAGGTTCTAGGCGCTACAGTCTGGAACCGCGCGACCGCTACGGTCGCAGGTTCGAATCCTGCCTCGGGTATGGATGTGTGTGATGTAATTAGGTTAGTTAAGTTTAAGTGATTCTAAGTTCTAGGGGACTGATGACCTTAAAATTTAAGTCCCATAGTGCCCAGACCCATTTGAACCATTTTTTGAAAAAATAGCATTTTATAAGTAATGAAAATTAGTTGATCGCAGAAATTCTGCGCTTTTGTGTAACCAGAGCAATTACAACCATAAAAAATCTACAAAATTGTTGTTGTTACACTACTGGCTATTTTAAATTGCTACACCGCTAAGATGACGTGCTACAGACGCGAAATTTAACTGACAGGAAGAAGATGCTGTGATATGCAAATGATTGGCTTTTCAGAGCATTCACACAAGATTGGCGGCGGTGCCAACACCTACAACGTGCTGGCATGAGGAAAGTTTTTCAACCAATTTCTCATACACAAACAGCAGCTGACCGCCGTTGCCTGGTGAAACGTTGTTGTGATGCCTCGTGTAAGGAGGAGAAATGCGTACTATCACGTTTCCGACCTTGATAAAAATCGGATTCTAGCCTATCGCAATTGCGGTTTATCGTATCGCGACATTGCTACTCGCGTTAGTCGAGATCCAATGACTGAGCAGAATATGGAATCGGTGGGTTCAGGAGGGTAATACGGAACGCCGTGCTGGATCTCAACGGCCTCGTATCACTAGCAGTCGAGATGACAGGCATCTTATCCGCATGGCTGTAAAGGATCGTGCATCCACGTCTCGATCCCTGGGTCAACAGATAGGGACGTTTGCAAGACAACAACCATCTGCACGAACAGTTCGACGACGTTTGCAGCAACATGGACTATCAGCTCGAAGACCATGGCTGCGGTTACCCTTGACGCTGCATCACAGACAGGAGCGCCTGCGATGGTGTACTCAACGACGAACCTAGGTGCACGAATTGCAAAACGTCATTTTTTCGGATGAATCCAGGTTCTATTTACAGCATCATGATGGTCGCATCCGTGTTTGACGACATCGCAGTGAACGCACATTGGAAGCGTGTATTCGTCATCGCCATACCGGCGTATCACACGGCGTGATGGTATGGGGTGCCATTGGTTACACGTCTCGGTCACCTCTTCTTCGCATTGAGGGCACTCTGAACAGTGGACGCTACATTTCAGATGTGTTACAACCCGTGGCTCTACGCTTCATTCGATCCCTGCGAAACCCTACATTTCAGCAGGATAATGCACGACCGCAGAAAATGTTCGACTGCTGCCCTGGCCAGCACATTCTCCAGATCTCTCACCAATTGAAAACTTCTGGTCAATGGTGGACGAGCAACTGGCTCGTCACAATACGCCAGTCACTACTCTTGATGAACTCTGGTATGGTGTTGAAGCTGCATGGGCAGCTGTACCTGTACACGCCATCCGAGCTCTGTTTGACTCAATGCCTAGGCGTATGAAGGCCGTTATTACGGCTAGAGGTGGTTGTTCTGGGTGCTGGTTTCTCAGGATCTATGCACCCAAACTGCGTGAAAATGTAATCACATGTCAGTTCTAGTATAATATATTTGTCCAATGAATACCCGTTTATCATCTGCATTTCTTCTTGGTGCAGCAGTTTTAATGGCCAGTAGTGTATTTTATTTTCAGTAGAACGTTCTTCATCATGATCAAAGGCAAGAATTTCCTTTTGTTATTGATATAACATATTTTATACAAGTTCGACGAAGTATTGAAGCGATGTTAAATATATTTTCGTTTTGTGTTTTTTCTTTTTGTTGAGAAAACGGCGTTTTATAGCGCTACATGACAAATCTGTATTGTTTCCTTTATTTTTACCACATCTCAATGCTTCACGTTTCAAATCGACACTTTTCGAATAAAACCTGAAATAATCATTGACAATTTAAGTTTTCTTATAAATACTCTTTATTCTTAAACAACAGACAGGAGGACACCTGTGTGAAACAAACTTGTTCCGTAGGTTACGTGGCCCTGTACAATTCTTCACTCAGTTTCTAGATGGTTCACTGCTCCCTTTTTTTAGGGTAGACCATGTAAAAGTGAGTAATCAAATGGTTCAAATGGCTCTGAGCACTATGGGACTTAACTTCTAAGGTCATCAGTCTCCTAGAAGTTAGAACTACTTAAACCTAACTAACCTAAGGACATCACACACATCCATGCCCGTGGCAGGATTCGAACCTGCGACCGTAGCGGTCGCGCGGTTCCAGACTGTAGCGCCTAGAACCGCTCGGCCAACACGGCCGGCTAGTAAGTAATCGTTATTAGGTAACGTCCGTTAACATTGCAACGTACCCAATGTACATGTAACAGGGGTATGACTTTAGCTGACCGAATCTACTAGGAAAATTTCCGGTGTTTACATTTATGGTGCTCTACGGTAGCTCAGGGGGTTTTTATAACTCTAATGTAGTCCCTTTGCGGAGCAGATTCTTCTCTGTTGTTCCGTATTACGTGTCAGCCTTCTAAGGTCGTAGCAGGATGTCTCATTGTTCAGCATTCACTCCGGTCTTGGAGCACACATTCCCGGTGATAATAAGATGATATGGAACACAGAGACCGTAGAATGTAGAACCATGACGACTGAGGAAACTCTTCTAGATCTGGAGCCATGCGTAAATAATACCATATGAGCCATTGTTAAATCCGGATTTTTAAAACTTTATTTTCTCTTCATATCCATTATTATTATTATTGTTATTATTATTATTTTCAGTTATGTCCAGTTACAGTAATACACGTTTTTTTTTTTATTTGGCTCAACCAATACTGACGTTAAATGATTAAGGTGCAGATCTCATTAAACCAAAGGTTTGGTTTCAACATCACAATGCACGGTCATGTAGTAAGTTGTAGGCCATTGCCTTCTTCTATCGTCTGAATCTGAACTGACCTACCCAGACTGTGCCAACTGTATTTTAAAATGGACTCCGAACCGCGGTGTAACTTGGTATTTCTCACGTACACACCTCGCTGTCAGTCGTAAAACATGGCAGGTGTCTACTCCGCCAGATAAAATTCAGTTATTTCAACAATTTTCACTCACTAACGCACATGCAGTTAATAACAAAACTTTTTAGAAACTCTGATTTGCTTACCTGTATAGCATACACGATAAGCTGGATTCACAGAAGAGACTGTCTGCGACAACTTTAACGTCAGAAATATTAGGAATGTGGATGATCCACCATTGTTATTGAAAATTACAACATTCCAAAAGTGCGGAGAATATATGTACAGTCAGAGCTTAAGTGGGCAGAGTTATGGCGTACATATAGACCGAGAAGCGACGCCTCTTGTACGACTGGAAAAGTTACGTTAGAGCACAGTTGCTGAATGGCCGTCAAACGAAGAGGTGATGTGAAGGACGGTACTCAGCGAAGAGCAGGTACTGGACACACGATGCAACTCAACACTTTAACAGCATGCATCGCAATGGACGTTTCGACGTAGGACTTCCTCGATTGCTGTGCAAGTGCCTGCCGCTGCGGGTCGTAGCCCTCTGCCGCAGGTTAGATTGGTGGTCAGCGTGTAAAATTTTTTTGATGGTTGTGGCGTAGTGGTACTAACTTATAGGCTTCCTTTGTGGATGATCAAGGTGTAGCGTTATCTTTATTGCAGTCTTGGTAAGGGCCCTGGGCTTTGTGTTCTTGGGCCCTTATAATGTGTAGGTGGAGGTTGAGGTGGGTAGTTACTATGGGACTTCGATAATCGCCCGACGGACCCGGACCCGGACCCGGTCCCAGAGTTAGGAGCTACTGATCCAACATATTCCGAGGACACACATTGTAAGTGATGTGACGCTGGTCATGGGGGTTTCTATTTTGTACATGAGCTTGCGTGTTTGTTGCATTAAGGTATCGTAGATGATTGGTTGATTAAACTCTTCATGTAGGTCGCGCATTCTTGCCCACCTGTGTACCCCAAGAATGAGTCAACGACATTGATTTTGCAAAGTTCGGATCATTATCAAATTAGAGGGGCTTGTTGTCCTCCACGTGGAACAATCATATAAAACAGCTGATCTTTAAAGGCCAAGTTTCGTACTGACGTTTACCTGCGAGCTGGCCAGTAGAGGATATACTGTAGTTGGCGGACGGGTTGTAAAATTTGATCCTTCGTTAATGCATATGATCCCACTTTTGGTCACCAGTGTTAATGTATATGGTCAGGGAATGGGGGAGAAAGTTATTATACATGCCTCGTGACGAAAGTGTGCAGCAGGTCGAGCGGTCAGGATTTGAGAGTGGGCATCCAGGGCTGCAGTTAAATGACAAAATAGGAAATTAGATACAATAAAGAGGATATATTTCAATGTGCGGTGTACAAGGGGCGCGCCTAGGGTCAGAAGTTACCAGGTTTAGACCAGTGTAGGAGGTCGAACAATTAATTGAAATGGGCAACGGAAGGGGAAGCGGTTCATGTTAACTTACGTTGGTGGCCGGTCATGAAAAGCAGAGCACGAGGTTCTGCCTTCCGAAAAGACGTCTGTTCTGCTCGAGGTCTGGATTACAAGAGAGAGAGAGGCAACCGTGTTCCGCACCGCAAAACACTCCAGCGACCACACACGTGACCTGTATCCTACGCACGCTATTGGCTAAAACCAGTGCCGTGAATTCGCTAGCAGTTTCAGCAGAGGTTTCAGGGCGTCTTTTGTCAGCAGCTTTAACTGGACAGAACTGCCTCGGTTTTGAAAGACAGGCAACTTGTGTCACGTAGGCACATCATAAGTTGCTCTAGGCGTAAATTTGGATAGATTTGACTGGGCCTTTGAAATAATTTTTTTTAAACCAATTCTCTAAAATATTCCTTGACTGGATGCCATCATGTACATCTCTTATCCCGTACATGCAGTTTAAAAAGTAACTCATGGGCGAATGTGATCATAGGGTGTTTGACCTGACTGCTCCATGGGATTTCCTGATGGTGAAAGATCAACCTCTCTCTCAAACCCGGGCGGTGACAGGTAAATACAATCGCTCTCGTCTTGTTTGCGTTGATAATAATGGGATCTTTCTTGGTCCAATCTCCTACCATCGTGAATTGACGTTGAAGGCGAACGATGACCGCGTTGGCCCTCCGGCTACTGGTTAGCAAGGCGGTATCGTCTGCGAGTTGGGCGAGCGCCAACCAAGGCAGTAGCGGAATATCATTGACATAGGTGACAAAAACTAGTGGAGACAACACGCCCATAGACTGCTCATACAACAATGTTCAAGTAACTGGTTCAAAATGGTTCAAATGGCTCTGAGCACTATGGGACTTAACATCTATGGTCATCAGTCCCCTAGAACTTAGAACTACTTAAACCTAACTAACCTAAGGACATAACACAACACCCAGTCATCACGAGGCAGAGAAAAATCCCTGACCCCGCCGGGAATCGAACCCGGGAACCCGGGCGCGGGAAGCGAGAACGCTACCGCACGACCACGAGCTGCAAACTGTTCAAGTAACGCTGCCGTTTATATGCTCATTGGCTAAATGTTAGGCTTCCAAAGAGCCCCAACTCAAACAGTTAAACAGAGATGGCCGCATGACTGCTATGGAGACTGCAGTCTGGCAGCCTGAATTGGTGATCGACACAGTGGATCAGTGCTACGGCTGATGACTTGAGTCGTTGTTGAATTGAATATCATGTCTGTGCATAAATGGAAATCTGGACAGCAACCACTATACCGAGACGGTTTTAGAGCCTTTGGCACTGATTCTTCTTCATGCAACTGCGTATTCAATATTTGCCTCGCAGTGTAGTGAAAAATATGGAGAAGCCATCTCCGAAGAGCGACTGAGACAAAGCTTCCACAACTTGCACGATCGCTCGAAGAATCATACATCGAACATTTCTGGGATGTGGTTAGCTGGTACCTTGCTGGTTACGATGCTTCAGCAACCACTGTTTACGCTTCTCAGACTCTCGTGCAAGTTGCAGGGAAGGAGACTGCTCTGGAACATGTGCAGGCTCTCCTGATTCCATACTTCGACGTAAAGAGGCTCGATCACCGCACGTTGAAGCTAAACACAACGCTTAATTTTCATTCGGAATCTTTTGTAGCTGTGTATCCTATTACACTGTGTACTGTCATCGATAACTCAGTGGTAAAGTGTCATAGTGCGTCTAATTTTATTTTGTATGTAATTTAATTAATAAAAAATTCCTCAAATGACGTTCACCTGCAAAATATTTTAACAAATCATTCATATCATTAACGCAAGTATTACATGTTCATTTCTTGTAAAATACGTGAAATTCTTAGTTTAGAGAAGAACTTATATACTGCGGCAGTTGTTGCAATTATACTGTTTAATTTCTCTAATTTACGTCTAAAAGCTGTTTAACACTATCCACGTGGCTGTAAGTGTGTGCCAGAATCTCTGTGCTGTTGTATTCCTTAGGATGACCTGTACCGAGGGAATGATCTGCAATAGCAGATTTTCTCGGCTGTTTTATGCGTTTGTGACGTTTATGTTCAGCACACCAGTCCTCCAAGGTCCGGATGGTCAGACCAATGTACGAAACGTCACGATCGGCTGCACTCCCTGCAATACATAAAACAAACAAAATTGTGTCCCTCTTAATATGCAGTAAGTACTCTTCAATGGTGCTGTTTACATACCACAATTTTATTTTTTTGACGAAACCGGAGTGGCTGACGATTTTGACTGCACCGTCACAAGTACTGGGGCGATATATATGTAATGCTACACGTTCCTTTCTACACATGTCTGAAGTTGGTCATTACCGACTGACATTAATAACTTCATTACAAGTAAACATTGTGATCCAAGACTGGAATTCTAATAAAGCAAACATAAAACAATATTTATAAGGCAGTAAATAGCTCTCTTTACATTATCCTTGCCGGCTGCGGTGGCCGAGCGGTTCTAAGCGCTACAGTCTGGAGCTGCGCGACCGCTACGGTCACAGGTTTGAACCCTTCCTCGGGCATGGATGCGTGTGATGTCCTTAGGTTAGTTAGGATTAAGTAGTTCTAAGTTCTATGGGACTGATGACCTCAGAAGTTAAGTCCCATAGTGCTCAGAACCATTTGAAATTTAGCCTTTGTGTCTTGTCTTCTTTCTTAGTGCCTGATAATATAGAAAATTATTTCTCTCTTTACATAGATCTGAGTTTTCCCCTGTTGGGACCATTTTCATTTAAAATGTTTATGATCTTATTTATGTACGATGCAGACTTTTTTGTCTAAGTAGTGTAATACCATTTCGGTTTCAGATATTTCGGTTGTCTTGTGGGAGAATACTAGGAGGAAAAATACCGAGGCTCGCGTAAGCATTGCAGTGTACAACGAAAACGAAGCAAACAGAAAGATAGAGATTAAGAAGACACAAAAGCACAGATTCACTACTATTATAGCATTGAGCTCTGCGAGAAAAGATTAACTTAGAGTGTCAGCAGACAGAGCCAAAAACCGCTGTTTCTGGGCGCGTGAAGTCCGCAACATACTCAAAATTTCAGAACTTCGCACTCGACATAGTCAGTTGATCATTTACGTGACATACCCACAGACGACTTGGTTGGCGCACGCACTCACATCGAGTAGTCGATTTTGACCAAATGGTCGTTCGTGTAAAACATGCTTCAACAGATGCAGTTCGCTTGCTCGTGCCCGATACCGCGAACACAGGGAGAAATGAAAACTTTGCCGGAGACGAGCCCCCGTTCTGGTGCCGCTAATGGCCGGTTTTCCGTGTTGGTGCATTAGAGGCGGAGCGACGTGAACACGCAACGCCGCGACGCATCGCCGGGTCGCCAGTGAAGTGCGTGAGCGGGCAGGCGCAGATGCGGCTCTTGTGCGGATTGCAAGTTTCGCCTCCGCCTGGCGCGGCGCCAGCGTAACGAGATGGGCGCCGGCGTGCTGTCCCCCCGCCGCCACCGCTACTCCGGCGGAAGCCGCCCGCAAAAACATAGCGCGCCAGCTTTATTTCTTTGTACTTAATGCGCGTTCCACTCCTTTGTGATACTCGCTTTCCTGTTTTGGAAGCGGCGCCATACCGACAGAATTGCGACTCCCAATATCAGGTCCATAAAGGGACCGCAATGTTTCCCTCTGCTGCCGTTTTTATACGTCTGGGTCTGGTTGAACGCCCCAAAGCTGTAGTTTTCGGTTTCAGCAGAGAGTGAGAGTGAGTGAGAGAGAGAGAGGGAGAGAGAGAGAGAGAAGGAGATAGAGAGAGGAAGAGAGAGAGAGTGGGACGGGGGGGGGGGGGGGTGGAGGGTAAAGGGGGGGAGATCGCGGATTGGTGAGGGGGGTGAAGGAGAGGTTCGCTTTTTTCTCGAAAAACAACAGCGATTTATTGTTGGTGCAGTTGCCAAATTATATCTCGTCTGTATCAGGCGCTTTACGGTTGTGATACAACTTCGCCGATATTCGCTGTGGAATGGCAGACGCAGTTATAGCAGCTATTTATACACAGGCCCTTGAGCAATTATTTCGGTAACGTCTTTCAAGGTAGCAAGTGCGCAGCAAGTAATCCGAACAACACATGACAATTCCGTCATCGTGAAAGATGGTTCAAAAGGCTCTGAGCACTATGGGACTTAACATCTTAGGTCATCAGTCCCCTAGAACTTAGATCTACTTAAACCTAACTAACCTAAGGACATCACACACATCCATGCCCGAGGCAGGATTCGAACCTGCGACCGTAGCAGTCCCGCGGTTCCGGACTGTAGCGCCTAGAACCGCACGGTCACCTCGGCCGGCATCGTGAGAGAGATAACTAACGCACGCTTCTGCGCTCACAAGGGGACCCTACGAACTTTTCCTCACCGATTTGATTCATGTCTTCAGGCTGTGTAGGGCACGACTAGGACTTCGACATATGTAAATACCATGATGCAGCTCCCAACGTTCCACAAGAAAACAGAGTTCGAACATTTTATGGGTGCTCATATACTTTGTATGGTCACTAGTAAACAAGGACTCCGCACGCAAGGAAGTAAACGCTTAGTTTCATAAGTACGAGGTCCGCGAATCAAATACCGCTTCCGATACTCATTTTATTTCGTTCCCATGTAATTTTAACAACAGATATGCGTGTTACGCCGCAAAATTGAGTGATGACCGAGAACCGCTTACGAATGTAAACAAAGTTTATATTGCAATAGACATGATGAACAAATCACGCACATGAGAAAATTCGGAGTTCATTACAACTACATTATCTCGCAATAATTATTGTTTCCCATGTTTATGTGATCATTATTATCCTGATTCGTACAGTGTTCTAAAGGTTTACATTATTCTTGCTACAAATGTAGAGAAAATAATATAAATAAAGTTGCACTATTGATCTGATCTAAAGTTCTTGTGTGTCCATTTATTTTTCACCCTCATTATGATGATTTTTCGCCTTTTTCCAGGCTAAGGATTATGAAAATAATAAACGAATCCTTCAATAAAGAAGGTTAGCACAGTCATCATAATTAAGTGGGAGGAAAAAAATGGAGTACAGGCATATATGTTCCATCTGTGGACCTCGCGCTCTTGAATCTAACCGCTTAACACACTCGGCTGCGGACTTCTAGAGTACTAACGACCATACAGAATATATCAGTGAGTGTAAAATTTTCAAACCGGTTTTCTCAGAAACGGCTGAGAGTTGCATCTTCCCCTTTACATATGCCCTACACATCCTGTCAGAATAAAATCGGCTAGGAAAACATCGGTCTCCTTGTCGACTTGGAGGTACAACTTCGAAAGCATGATGAGGCTGTTCGCGGATGGTACTGTTACGCGCAAATGATTCGCAACGCCAGAAAATTGTAGCAAAATCGTGAATGCCTGCAGAGGGTCGAAACTTCATGCAGGAATTGACAGCTTGACCCTTAACATACGAGGGTGTGTAGAAAAGTAACGCCTCCGAATTATTATGCGAAAACTCTTCAAGCTTTTTAAATAAAAAAAGCTATTAACGTTCGGCATCTTGATATCTACATATTTATTTCGCAACACAATCACCCTGTCGACGAACGTATTTCTCTCAACGAGAGGCCAGTTTGTTGATGCTGTCACAATAGAATGATTGACTTTGTTGACGGAGTCGGAGTCGCAATCGCACCTCCGCTCGCTTTGCTTCATCACTGTCAAAGCGCAGTCCTCGAATATGTTCTCTAAATTGTGAGAACAAATAAAAATCGAATGGGACCAAGTCGGAACAGCAAGGAGAACCATAGAAGAAATTGAGTACAATGCGTCAGATTCTTGCAGATGTCACAGCGATAATGCAGTAACTGATGAGACTTTCTACTCCTAGCCTGTTAAGCTAGAACACTGTGGGAGGATGTCCTAATTCAATAACCATTTACTTAGAAAATGACGAAGTCGTATGCGTGGATTTACGGCCTTACAGCCTGTTTCCTTTAGCTGATTACATTATTCACGTCATTGATTCGGCGAATTTATTTTCGCGATTTCTGTTCAGTTAAATGAGCACTGCAGTACATCATGTACCATCCTGGATTGGATTGCCGCATTTATCCGGACAGTCGCCTCTAATTTTCCGTTATCTTTTTCTGTCAACGCCAGAAGAATCAAGAGCGTTGCTTCAGACAGACTGGGTCATTAGTAAGAGTACCGACTTTGACACGAGTACCAATTAGCAGTAATAGCTAGAGCACGCCTTTGCTTATTCCGTCGCCTTACACCGATCGTTTTCCAAACTACTAATCTATAGTCATTTCATAACTCCTGATGCCTTAATTGGTAGACAATCAACTCTCACGCGGTATGGTCTCGACGCTACTAAATGCAATGATATAATAGTGCTTTCCTGATAACGTCTTTTTGTACACAGTTTCTTTTATGCATTCGCCACGGGTTTTCTTATCTGGTGCTGTTTTTTATGCCACTTCTAGTTGTAGACCGTATTAGCGTCATGCTATTATTTCACGACAACCATAATGTAATGCATCCTTAAACAAGGAAACTAATCAAAAACTATTTGTGATTTAATTTAATTGATGACGCCGGACTAAACTCCAAAGACGATACGTCGTCATCACTACTGACTTGCAGCCCTCTGCGTAATATCCAAACTGGAAGTAACTAGAAGACAACAAAAGAGGGCACAAAACGTAAAATAAAAATTGGACGTAGTGTTGCAAGAGAGTACAGTTAGTCCTGCAGACTGTCCTACTTCCAACACTGTGATTAAGGTACTACAGTCGTTGGAGAGAAGTGCAGAGTTCAAAATCAGTATGGCCAGTTATGTTCCTTCCTTAGTTTTACTAGATCAGTTTTCACAAAATACGCATGGATTCATCGATTGGTTACCGCATATTACTTTCCTTCGATGAGGGACCAATCCATGGCCTTCATGTCTTCGAGATGTTGATCCCTTAGTATGCCGCGACTCTGTGTCATACAACGACCTCCTGTTTACGGAATATTTCTACATCTTCATCTGTACCCTGCAAATCTCTGTGAAGTGCATGGTAGAGGGTAGTCCCATTGTACCAGTTATTAGATTTTTTCCCCTTTCCAATCACGTATGAAACTCGGGATCAATGACTGTGTAAATGTCTCTGCGTGCTGTAATTTATCTAATCTCCTCACCATCCCTAGGAGAGCGACGCGCAGGGGGTTGTAATATATTCCTAGAGTCATCATATAAACCGGTTCTTGAAATTTCGTAAGATCTTCAAGAGCTTTTCAGTTCATTTTCTTCAGCTTCTCTATGACACTCTTCAACGGCTCAAACAAACCTGTGTCCATTCGCGCTGCCCTTCTCTGTATACGTTTAGTATTCCGTATTACTCCTATTTGGTACAGATGCCACACACAATTTAGCAGTATTCTAGAATTGGTCGCACGAGTGATATGTAAGCAATCTCTTTTGTAGACTAATTGCATTTCCCGAGTATTCTATCAACAAAACTGCTTCAACCGCGACTGAGCGTATGTGATGGTTCCATTTCATATCCCTAAAAAGTGCAGCCCTCAGTTATTAGTATGAGTTGGTTGACTGAAAATGTGACTCATTGATATTATAGTCGTAGGATACAACGTTTCTTCATTTTGTGAAGAGCACAATTTTACATTACTGAAAATTTAAGCAAGGTGACAATATTTGATTCACTTTGAAATCTTAGCAAGATCTGACCGAATATTTATGTAGAGTCTCAATTTATTATTATCATGGCCATATTTTATTTTTTTTACACACATCAAAACAATTTTTGCATTACCTCGGTTCCGAGAGTTCCGGAACCTGTACAGACAATTGAAATAGAGATCTACATAAACATGGTTTCCGCCCTTTTTATTGCTCATGAAAACCACGCATTGCAAGTTGTACAGCCATACAGCGAGACCTTCAGAGATAGTGGTCCAGATTGCTGTACACACCGGTACCTCTAATACTCAGTAGCACGTCTTCTTGCATTGATGCATGCCTGTATTCGTCGTGGCATACTATCCACAAGTTCATCAAGGCACTGTTAGTCCATATTGTCCCACTCCTCAACGGCGATTTGTCATAGATCCCTCTGAGTGATTGGTGGATAACGTCGTTCATAAACAGCCCTTTTCAATCTATCCCAGGCATGTTCGATAGGGGTCATATCTGGAGAACATGCTGGCCACTCTACTCGAGCGATGTAGTTATCTTGAAGGAAGTCTTTCACAAGATGTGCACGATGAGGGCGCGAATAGTCGTCCATAAAGACGAATGCCTCGCCAAAATGCTGCCGATATGGTTGCTCTATCGGTCGGAGGATGGCATTTACGTACGGTACAGCTGGTACGGGGCCTTCCATGACCACCAGCGGCGTACGTCGGCCCCACACAATGCCACTCCAAAACAGCAGGGAACCTCCACCTTGCTGCACTCGCTGGACAGTATGTCTAAGGCGTTCAGCCTGACCGGGTTGCCTCCAGACACGTCTCCGACGATTGTCTGGTTGAAGGCATATGCGGCACTCATCGGTGAAGAGAACGTGATGCCAATCCTCAGCGGTCCATTCGGCATGTTGTTGGGCCCATCTGTACCGCGCTGCATGGTGTCGTGGTTGCAAAGATGGACCTCGCCATGAACGTCGGTAGTGAAGTTGCGCATCGTGCAGCCTGTTGTGCACAGTTTGAGTCGTAATACGATGTCCTATGGCTGCACGAAAAGCATTATTCAACATGGTGCCGTTGCTGTCCTCCGAGCCATAATCCGTAGGTAGCGGTCATCCACTGCAGTATTAGCCCTTGGGTGGCTTGAGCGAGGCATGTCATCGACAGTTCCTCTGTCTGTATCTCCTCCATGTCCGAACAACATCGCTTTGGTTCACTCCAAGACGCTTGGACACTTCCCTTGTTGAGAGCTCTTCCTGGCACAAAGTAACAATGTGGAGCGATCGAATCGCGGTATTGAGCGTCTGAGGCTACTGACAACACGAGCCTTGTAACTCCTTCCTGATTTAATGACTGGAACTGATCGGCTGTCGGACCCCCTTCGTCTAATAGGCTCTGCTCATGCATGGTTGTTTACATCTCTGGGCGGATTTAGTGACATCTCTGAACAATCAAAGGGACTGTGTCTGTGATGCAGTATCCACAGTCAACGTCTATCTTAAGGAGTTCTGGGAACCGGGGTGACGCAATACTTTTTGTGACGTGTGTATTTAAATGTTTATTTCTTATGTGTTTCGTATATAATTCAAGAGGGACACTTAATACAACCTGATTGGGTGTTAATTGCGAAAGAACAACTACAGCATTCTGAAACAGTGTCCGAATAACTAGCCTAACAGCCATATGAACCAGTGGAAATACATCTCTGGGTAACCGAGAAGACACCTGTGCGCAGTAATTGCCGTTGTCAAGAAGCCATGTTTACAACATGACAAGCAACGTATAAAACACAAATGAAGTTAAATCAGGAGGACCTTCTTGAGTTAAATATTGCTCAAAACACCACCAATTGCAGAGCTGTAGCTGTAGAAGTCGATGTATGTAGACTGCAGCGTATCTCTTCCTTAGGTGGCTTGCTAGCTCGGTCAGGTAGCCCGGAAGAGCAGTACCGTGACGCAGCTAAAAAGGTTGCGCTCTGGACGGCGTCCAGCTCATCGCCTTAGCTGGCTGGGTAACCGCTTTGGAAGTCGTTCAGGTCGCTCGCTCTTTCTGGAGAAGGTAGGGCACGCCAGCGAGGTGTTCCTCACTGTCTGCAGCACATCCGGAACAGCCTGGCTGTCCCATCTGTCTAATAGAGAGATACCTTTCTGAAGATACTAGAACAACGACACTTTTTGCTGATCAGTCGTAAGTCCCGCATGCCATACTATTAGCCAAAAATTACTTGAAATTTGCCTGCACCTCCAGTGAGATTAAGGCTAGGCTATTACACAAATACACCGCGCTATCAGTGCCGTCAGCTATCGATCCCTGACTGTGTCATCTCGCGACTTGTCTCAAGCGAGTGACTCTGTTGCTGGGTTGTAATGTTGTTGCTGCTGATGTCTCCAGTCCTAAGACTGGTTTGATGCAGCTGTCCATGTTAGCATATCCTGCGCAAGCCTTCACCTCTGCGGAACTGTTGTAACCTACATCCCTTTCATCCTGTTTACTGTATTCATGCTTTGCTCTCCCCTACAGTTTTGACCCCTCACTCTTTCCACCGTTACCTAACTAAGGATTCCTTGATGTCTCAGGATGTGTTCTATCAACCGATCCCTTCTTTGAGCCAGGCTGTGTCATATTTTTTTCGGAATTTCTATTCTTACCTCATTAGCTTTTCGACTTACCCATATAATATTCAGAAAGCTTCTGCAGCATTACCTTCCAAAATCATCCATTCTCTTCTTCTTTGAACTTTCTACTGTTCACGTTTCACT